>NC_064848.1:38062495-38324995 GCF_024139225.1 Suncus etruscus
GCAAAAACAACAAAGCAATTGACAGACTCAATATTAAATAATGTGGACTAAAAATGATTGAGAAAACGTGTATTACAGTCATATAATATTTTTGGGGGGTCACACCTGGTGATGATCAGGGGTTGCAGGAGGCTATGCTCTCATGCTTAGGGGAGCATATGAGATGCTGGGGGATTCAACCCAGGTACATCCTGGGTCAGCCGCGTTCCAGGCAAATGCTCTACCGCTGCACTATTGTGGTTAGGGACCAGATAGGTGAAATAGCAGGTAAAGCTCACCAATTCTCAGGTTCAATATCCAGCACTACATATGATTTTCCTTGAGTATCAGCAAGAGTGATCCCTGAGCAAATTGCAAAAATATATAATCAAGACTTCATATTTAAATATTCTTTAATTTTTGCAGTGCTGAAAATTAAATTCAAGGCTCACATATAGATGCAAACACTACTGCTGAGCAACATAGCTGGTTCACATATTTAAATTTTATTTTTAATTAATTTCATTATAATTATGTAGTTTAAAATTTTAGGTAATGTGATTAAAATACCATAAAATATTTAAATTTTAAATAATATTCAGCACTCTAGCCAATATATTGGAATAATCTTTAATATATTCCTAAATTCATGTATTAAATATTTTATAGTCATAATATATAACTTTATTTCATTTATAATAGTTATATTACATAATAATTATTTTTTAACAAATCACTTAATCTGATCTCTTCACTCAAATTGGTTGAATATTCACATTAAATCTTAATGACATAATGTGACCATTACTGATTAATTTGAATTTTTAATCAGCTTTATTTAAATATATATAATTTATTCTAGATCATTTTAATTTTGCCAAAAATTTTAGAAGAAATAGCTATTTTCTGTATTCTCTATCCATAGCACACAGAATGTTCCCTATCAGGTTTCTCATCAGAAAGGTATAATTTTCACAATTGATGAACCTATGTAAACTGACATCACAATTATTCAGAGTTTACAGTCTGCCTTGTGATTCAGTCTTGTATTCAATCACATTATGAGTATGAGTAAATATATAATGAATATATAAATCACTATATAATCTGATACGATACAAAATTATCCTCAAATTCTAAAAATCCCTTTAATTCCACTGTACATCCCTACTACATCTTGATAGTCACCTGGTACATTTTTATTGGGCTTCATAATAAAAATGTTCCCCAAATTCATAACAACTTTATGTATGCTTTATTTTAATATGGATACTTTTTTTGGAAAATTTTTTTATTAAATATATTTTAATTTAAGTAACATGATCATATTTGGGTTACAGTCATAATCAGAACACCCCCCTTCACCAGTGCAACATTACCCCCTCCCCCTTTCCCATCCCCTACCTGTATTCGAGACAGAAATTCTACTACAGTAATTTGTTTTTAAGTTCAGTAAGTTGTATTTTTTTCCTTAAAGGATAAGAGTAAAAAATATATAGTAAAGGTGTGATTGTGGCTATCGCCAATGTTTGCATAGGTCCAGAAAAATGGAGAAAATGGAAAAAAAGTCCTTGACCTGATTACAAAAAGGCCTCACCCCAGAAGTTTATTGGCATAAGACAGACTCTGGGTTCCAGGCATACCAATCTATCCAACTCCAGTCATTCTGAAGGTTCCGGTGAAACTTTTGCACACTTTAGCTATAGTTGGTATCAGACTTTTATATTTAAAGACTCTGGATTCTGTGCATTTCTTTTGTTGATATCAGGCTGATGTAGAGCATCCTCTAGTTTCAGCATATCATTAAATGCAGAGCGATATGCCCTGCATGCAGACTGTTGCTGAGTCGCCTTGGTGTTGGGAGTACTCTTTGGAGTAAGTCAATGCCAAAGCAGTGATAGGTCTTCTCTGGTAGAGGCTTGGATCCTGGGAGTGTTAAAGACAATTGTGGTTGTTTCCATAGTTCAGGTGTGTGTGGTCGATGCCCATTCTTCTGAGACCTGAGCCAAATCATTATACCAATGTTCAGGATAAAAGGCCTAATTACATTACCAAATTTGTGTTCCCATCTCTATTAAATAAAAACTTGTTTACATATGTATTATTTTCCCATTTTAATGTGCCTATGCAAAAGAGAAGCAATGCCACAAGATATTGTTGGTGCATCTGGGGGCCAACGAATAAAGTCTAACATTTCCCGTAACTTGGTATAAAAGTGAAATCTATACAGAGTTACTCTTCTACCAATATTGCTTATAAAACAGATCTCACAGGGGGAAAATCAAACAATCAAATAACTAATCTAGTGGGCAAAATTGTCACTATATGAGGATATTTGAAAATAATTATAGATGTAAGGGAATACATCTGAGATATACAAAAGAGATGCATGTGACCCTTTTATGTTTTAAAAAGAAAAAAAAGAAAGAAAACAAGGGTATTTGAAGACAACAGGTGATAGCTGAGTTTGAGACATGTTTTGTGGCATTACAGAACCCTATATTGTCCTTGAACTAGGGGTTATGCTGAAGCTGATTCCGTGCCTATACAAGCAACTACAACCAACACGCCTGTTGACCCACGCTTGGTGGCCCCTCATGCCCCATCAAACTATGGACGGTTGCATGATACCGGAATCAGTTTAATATGGATACTTTTTTAACTAAAATACATTTTTAATGAAGCTTTCTGTGTTTATGCTCATTTTAGTTTAAGGAAGTTAAGACATCTTGATTAGAGACATGTGAAGAGAAAGAAAGAGAAATAGGTATTCTTTGATACGAAGTGATTACACATCTTGTAGTGTGTTTGCTTTGAACTTGGCAGGCTGGGTTCTATCCTTGGAATCTCTTAAGGTCCCTTGATCCTGCCAGGAGGTTCCTTAATACAGACCTGGAAGTAGTAACCCCTGAGCACTGCTGGTTGAGCCCCTTCCCCCCCCAAAAAAAATAAGAGAAGAAAAATATATGGTCAGTGGTTCTGTTGTTGTGTTGTTTGTTTTTTCTTTTTTTTGGGGGGGCACACCCTGCGGCATTCAGATGATGCTCCTGTCTCTGTCCTCAGAAATCACTCCTGGCAGTCTCAGGGAAACCTTTACTAGGTATTGCACTCATGCCCATCTGGATCAGCCCCATGCAAGGCAAATAAATGCCCTTTGTACTACTGCTCTGGTCCATATGGTCAGTGTTTTATCTTTAACTGCTTTATAATTTCTTTGTTCTATTTGTAACTTTCATCATATTTATTAAGATTAGTCCAAGATATTTTGTTTTATTGGCAGTGTGATGTTTTCATCTTGTTTTATATTTTCATTAATCTTAAAATTGAATTTCTTCTCCAGGGGTCGGAGAGATAACACAGTGGTAAGGCATTTGCCTTGCATGTGGCCAACCCAGGATAGACCGGGTTCGATTCCTGGCCATCCCATATGGTCCCCAAGCTTGCCAGAAGCGATTCTTTTTTAATATAATTTTTATTTTAATTATAGTGGCTTACATATCAATCACAGTAATATTCCAGGTACATATTTACATTGAATCAGGGGAATTCCCACCACCGAATTGTCCTCCCACAACTGCTCCCATCCTGACTCCCATATTCTCCACTCTCCCCCCCAGGGGCTGCTAGAATGCGTGGTCCCTTCTGTGTCTAGTTTATTACTTAGTGGTATTATAACTGTTTGGTCTTGTTGCCTCCATTACTGTCTCCTCTAATTGGGAGGCGGGACTAGAAAGTTCAAGTTATGTGGTTTTGTTTGAGGAAGAGAAAAGTAATATAATGGGGTAAAAATTGACTATGCTGACTATGAGCAGAGTCATTCTAGAGGCTCTCATCCTTGGTTTGAGGGACGGAGGGGAAAAGAAGAAGGTGAAACACCACAACAGTTCAAAAAGAGGAATCAAATAAGATATCCAGTGAGCACTGCAGTAATAAAAATATGCACCACATAGTTGCCATGGTCTTGAGATAGGAAATATGACAGGGCACAAAGAGAAAGAGAAAAGAAGAAAGAAAAAGTACATATATAAATAAAATAAATGGACAACTACTTCAATATCTACCCCAAAACAAAGAAATCGACAAAAATAGATAAAAAATAATAAAAAAAATAGAAAAAGAAGGATTATTTAGTGTTTTTTTGTCCCCCCCCTCCTCCCCTGCATAGGCACAGTAAATATTGGGGTCTTCCGAAACGGAAATCCCCTTGGCCTAAGAGATACAGGGTTTCTCTACCCTTGGAATATATTGTCATGAGATTATCTATAGACTCCTTTCATGTTCATTTACTCTTCCCTGGGTGTTTTTGTGACGTATGGAAGACTTCTGCTTCGATCTGGATGATAAAAACAGACCTCTAAATCTAGGGGTCTCAGTCTGTGCACAGGTCAAGGAGTGGAACTTATGATGAAGACTTTCTTTGTGATTTTAGAAGTTCTGTTTCCTCGATGTCATTTTAATCTGTCTTCTGTAGTTAGTGGTCTTGGCCCTTGCACTGAAACTTTCATGGAGCCTGGGATATTGTCTATAGTTATGTTTCCAGAAGACCCGTTCAGTTGAAATTGCCACAGTCAGGACTCTGGCATTAGAGGTCATGATTGTTGTGCAGGACATAGATCAAACCCTAGACTAGGGCTTTCATATTGGTCCCAAAATACATACTGCCTGGTCATGGTTCTATCAGCCGGTCATCTGTAGATCATGTTCTTGGCTTTTGCACGGCCCATAGTGTGGTAAGTCTTCTGATTCTGTTTTATCATTAGTTGGTAAGGTAGGATAACCTGTTCTTATGTGCATTTGTTCCCAATTTCCTCGTTGTCAGGATATTATATTAGAACAGGCACATGTTGGAGTTAGAGTAATATTCAGGATGTCCCAGATGGGCTTTGGTTCTTGTAGCTGTTGTGAGGAACTGTGTCGATTCTATGTCTGGGGTTCAGGATTCAAGTCTGGAAGGTGGGTGTCTAATCTTCTGGCGTCTAAGATGGATCCACATGACATATTTTCAAGGTGGGAGATTCCCCTGTATTGTAAATAATTTCTTATCCCTAGTAGATAAGAGCTTGTTTATATACGTGGGATTTCCCCTTTTTAGTGTGAATTTGTAGGAAGAAATGGTGCTTCATTATATTGCTGGTGCATTTGGGGGTGAAAAGAACAGAGAAACAATTCACATACCCAAAAAACATAAAAAATAGAAACAAGGGCCCGGAGAGATAGCACAGTGGTGTTTGCCTTGCAAGCAGCTGATTTAGGACCATAGGTGGCTGGTTCAAATCCTGGTGTCCCATATGGTCCCTCGTGCCTGCCAGGAGCTATTTCTGAGCAAACAGCCAGAAATAACCCTGAGCACCGCCGGATATGGCCCAAAAACCAAAAAAATAAATAAATAAATAAAAAAGAAAAAGAAAATATATATATATTTGCTCACATATGTATAGTGGGAAATGATTTTAAGTAAAATAAAATAAAAACTAAAGAGGTAGTATTATACAGGTCTTATGATGGAAGTATAGGTTTCCCCATTGCCTTTTGAGATTTTCTTGTGGGGTGTGGGTTCCCAGGCGCCTTGTCATTGCACATCCTGCCCTTCCTGAGATTGGTAAAAGATTTGAGGGGGGGGGGGGTCTTGTGTAAAGTACTTGCATTGGGAGTCCTTTTAGGGCTAAGTCCGGAATCCAACAACAGTCCACGTTAGGACAAGTTGGTAGGGAGGTCCACACAACATGAGTCAGTCGGGGTATTGTTTTTCTTTTCCAGCTGGGGACGAGGTGTGGGTTTGAGTGGATGTCCCTTCTCTTGGGTGCTGGGTACTGGTTCGTTGGGGTAGGACATCAGTCTTAATGCCTAATAGATTAAGAAGTGAGGGTGAAGAGTTTTAATAAATTGGAAAATATGGATGGGATTGAGGGGTGAAGGGGTAGTTGGATTCCTGGAAGGGATATAGGGGAGAGTATTTGGAAGGGGCAGAAAGGAAGAAAGGGGAAAATAAGATTAAACAGGGGTAAAAAAGGAACAGGGAGTAGTGAGAAGAGAGGTGAAAAGAGCGGGGGCATGTCATTTTGCTTGAGTATCTTCAATGAGTAGGCCCTGTAGTATAAGTCTGCATGTCACAGTTGCTGCTTCAGTGGTCTGGCTGGTCACATGCTTCAGGTCCTAAAAGAAGGTATGCCTAGAGATAAAGGGTGTGTTAAAAAGTTTTATAGAGACAATTTTGTAACTCAACCTGGGTATGGTATCTCATGTGGCTTAGCTCTGAAATGCCATCTTAGGTTGTCTATCCTTTGTATTCAAGAATGCCTGTGGACAGAAAAGCTGAGAGGTTACTTTAAATATATTAAACTTAAGGCATTAACACCTATTATTTTGAAATACTTTGGTTGGGGTCAGTGATTTCCCATGGTATTCTTTACCTGTAACCTTGTATAAGATCCCTAGGAGATTATTATGAGCCTTTGCAGTATCAGGCTGATTACATACTTTGTCACTCTACGCTGCTGATTCTGCAGTTGCTGGTTTTTTTATGATTTAATGTGTGGTTGAGAGTTTATGATGTTCCTCTTTCATGTGTTTTGGGCACTTCTGCCCAGTATATGTGTGGTGTTACAGTGTTTGGAGTTTATACCCTGTTAAGTCCTGTTATTTGATCTTTGAATATTAGTTGTATATATGTATAGTTGTATATATGGTGTAGTTTCTATGGTGTAGTTTCAGAATAGTGCTATCATTCTGTGTTTATCTTTCATCTTCTGGCTTACTTCGTTTAACATAATATGTTCTAGGTCCATCCATGTTGCTGCAAAGTCTGTTATTGAGTCATTTCTTACTGCCATGTAGTATTCCGTTGTGTATAGATACCACATCTTAATGATCCACTCATCTGTTGTTGGGCATTGAGGTTGGTTACTAGACTTGGCTATTATACTGAGTGTAGCAGTGATTATTTTTAATAATTTTTATTGTGACCAATGTGAATTACGAATATTTCACAGTAACATTTAAAGTACATAATGACAATGGATCATGCCCATTACCACCATCAGTGTTGTCCTCCCTCCACTCCTGTTCCCAGCATGCATCCCATATCTCACTCATTTGCCCTCTGGACTGCTAGTGTAACTGATTCCCTCTGTGTATAGTTTGTTGTAGATTGGGTATCTTGATTCTGTTGTCTTTGACTTTGGATTTGGTGTTTAAGTCTGATCATTTTTATTTTCACTCAATGCTCATATGACTGTTTGGTCCTGGTACCATCCATTCCCCCCCCCCCTATCAATTTATGAGGCAGAACAAAATGATTCAAGTTATGTGGTTCTGTTTGGAGAAAAAGAAAAATGGGAGGAGTCCATCTAGAGGCTATAAATATCAATTTAAAAGAAAATAAGAAAAACAAACAAAAAGCAAAAAACAAAACCAGTTACCACAAAAAGCACAACAACAACAAAAATACCCAACAAAATAATGACTACCAAACGAAAAATAAAGAAGATAAAAATAATAAAGAGGAAAAGAAGAAAAAGAAAAAAGAAAATAGGAAAGAAGGAAGGAAGGAAGAAAGGAGAAGGAAGGAAGGAAGAAAGGAGAAGGAAGGAAGGAAGAAAGGAAAAGGAAGAAAGGAAGGATGGAAGGAAGGAAGGAAGGAAGGAAGGAAAAGGAAGGAAGGAAAAGGAAGGGAGGAAGGTAGGAAGGAAGGTAGGAAGGAAGGAAGGAAGGAAAAGGAAGGAAGGAAGGAAGGAAAAGGAAGGAAGGAAAAGGAAGGAAGGGCTAGTGTGGCAAGTTTTTGTGCTTTTTTTTTTTTTTTTTTTTTTTTGCATAGGCACATAGTAAGTATTGGGGAAATTAGAAAGGTAATTTACTTGGTCCTTAAGATTTCGGGTTTCTCTACCCCTGAAGCATACTATCATGAGAACAATTACCGGCTCCATACACATTCATTATCGAACCCCATGTTTTTTTTTAATGGAGCCAGGAAACTGTCCACTCAGTTGTGGGTGATAAAATCAGGCCTCTGTAGCTAGATATCTTGGTATTTGCACAGGTCATGGAATGAAGTCTAGGATAGAGAGTTTCTTTACGGTTCTAGAAGTTCTGTTCTATAATGGTCGTTGTAATCAGTCTTCTGTAGTTAGTGTTCTTGGTTTTTGCACAGATCATTGGACAAAGCCTAGGATAGTCTTTCATTATGGTTCCTGATGTTCTGCTCAGTTGCGGTTGTCAAAGTCAGATCTCTGAAATTAAAGATCTTGGGTTTTGTACAAATTCTAGGCCAAAGCCTAGGCTAGGGTCTTTCTTATTAGACCCAAAATAAGATCTGCCCAGTCATGGTTATGGAAGTTAGTCTTCTGACTTAGTTACCTTGTTTATTGCACAGATCAAAGGATGACATATCTTCTGATTTTATCTTACCAGTGGGTGATGAATAGGCCAACTTGCTCTTAGATCAAGTTGTTGCTGTTTTGTCGTTGTCAGGATGTCATATCAAAATTGCCCAAGTTGAAGCCAGAATGGTAATAGGAATTTCCTAGGGAAAGTTTGGTTCCTGGTGCTGTTGCAGGAAACTGTGTTGGTTCTACATTTGAAATATGGGATTCGGGTTGGACGGTCACTGTCTGATCACATGGAGCCTAAGTTGGGTCCACATAACACATGTTCAGAGTGGGAGGTGCCCCTGTATTATAAAATGTATGGGTTTTTATCCCTAGTAGATAAGACCTTGTTTCTACACATAAAATTCCCCATTTTTAGCATGCCTTTGCAAAAAGGAATGGTGCCATATTATATTTCTGATGCATTTGAGAGTAAGAATGACAAACTATAAATATATATTTTCTTTAACTTCACCTATTTTGGTTCTGATTGATACAAAAACCTAGAAGAAAAAGTCTTAATTGGGATAAAGGCTCAGGTCAAACCCAGGGCACAGAAACTATAAAGCCTATCATTCTTACCTCCAGGAGCGATTTCTGAGCACAGAGAAGGAATCCCTTGGCATCGCCGGGTGTACCCCAAAAAGCAATCAATTAATTCATAAATAAAATTCTAAAAATAAATTACTTCTTCAGCTTTGTGATTTTTGAATTTATATAATTTGAATTTTTACCAACTATATTGAATTTATTCTTATGAATCATTGTATATAATTTAGTATATAATAAGTCTTTAATGGTTATATTTTTCCACTTTATATTTATATTTCATCTTGTTCTTGGTGTTTAGTATTATATTTGTTCTGTTAAGAGTAACATTTTAAACTTATAAAGTGAGATTTTTGTTTATTTCCTTGTGGTCCACATCAGAGGTGTTGAGGGCTTAGTTCTGACTCTCTATTTAGGAATCTTCCCATGCAGTTCTGGGTGCCAGATAATGAATCTAAGGTCAGCAGTGTGCAAAATAAAAAATATAATTCCTTTTTAACATTCCAACCTCAATGTATACACCAATTTTGAAGCATATTTGTATTTAATAAAAAAACATTGTACCAATTTGATCTCAAAGTCAATGTTTCTCAGGACAGTAGGGTTTTCTTTGTGTGTATAATGTTGTTTATTTTATTTTATTAAAATTGTTATGATTTACTAAGTCCTTCATGGTTGGTTTCAGATATATAATGAATCATGACTAATCTTGCAGCCAATTTACACTCTCTTCACCTATGTTCCCCAAGGTCATTCCATTCAACACTTCCTACCCCCAACCCTGCCAGTACAAAAAGCCTATTTAAAGTTTAGATTGTTAAAATTTGGATCTCTTGATTCCATTGTTGTTGCCTTTGGCTTGGATATTTAGTTCTCTCCTTTTGTAACACTACCAGTGCACCTGAGACCAATTGGCCCCTAGCTTTCATCTTTTAGATTTGAGCTTCTCCTCATGAATGTAACATTCATGTTCTTTTATTTCCCCTCACTATCCTCTGGGGCCAAGAGTGTTTAAGATAATTCTCATTTAGACCATTACATTTCTTTATGCAGTATTCTAAATACCACATATAAGATAGCATTCTTATATTTGATATTTATCCTTCTTCTGCAATACTTCATTTAACATATATTTCAGTTCTATCTATATTGCAACAAGTTGCATGACTGCATTACTTCTAACAGCTATGTAATATTCCATTGTTTATGTGTACCCCAACTTTACAATCCATCCATCTCCTTTTTGGACATCTAGGCTGATTCCAAGTCTTAGCTATTGTACTGAATACTGCAATGAATAGTGGCGTGCACATATGTGCATTTTGGATTAATGTTTTTCTGTCCAGATAGATATGTAGAGGGAGATTGCTGGTTGGATGGCAGCTTAATTTTGAGTTTACTGAGAACTCTTCAATTGATTTTTTATAGGGCTCATACCAGGGAGCATTCCCACAGCAACAGATGAGTTTCTTTCTTGCCACATTCCTCAATGTAGATGTTCCCATTATTTTTTATATGGGCCATCTTCACTAGTATATTGTGATATCTCATTGTTGTCTTGATCTTTATTTCCCTAAAGTTAAGTCATGAGGAGCATTTTTTATGTCTTTTGGCCATTGCTTTGTCTTTCTCTTAGAAGAGTTTGTACATTTTCCTCTCATTTTATTTGATGGACATTTTAGGTTCTGTGGAATTAATCTTTCTTATTATTTTGTATATACTCTATAGATATCAAATGTTTATCTGATGTGTTGAGTGCAACAATTTTCACCCATTAAGTTACCTATCTTTAATTTTAGCTCATGTTTCAATGTAGTCCCATTATTCAAGTTTGATGCTACAGCCTTTGCCAATAGCATCCTATCATCAAAAAACTTCTTTGGGTTCTAAATCTTGGAATGTACTGCCTATGTTTTCTTAAATGTACTTTATGAATTTGTATCTAATCTAAATTGAATTTAATTTTTTGTAATGTGTGAGATAGGGATTGATCTTTATTTTCATTTTTAATTTTACCCATCCCTGTGATTGATCTTTAATTTCTTACACGGGATTATTCAATTATTCCAACACCATTTGTTGAAAAATCTATCTTTATTCCATTTCAAATTCTTGTCTCCTTTGTCAAAGATTTATTGACCATATACTTGGGGGTACTGATTATTCGGACCAATTAATCTGAATGTGTCTTAGTTCCTATAGCATACTGTTTTGATCACTATGGCTTTGTAGTATAAGCTCAAATTAGGTAATGGTATGTCTCTCAATTTCCTTTTCTCATTATCGATTTAGTTATCCTGGTCTTTTATGGTTCCACACAAATGCTATAATTAATTGTTCTAAGAACAATTCCTAGAATAATATCTGAAACTTAATAAGGATTGAATTGAATCTGTAGAATAATTTAGATAAAATTGTCATTTTGATGATCAATGATTCTTCCAATCCATGAGTATAAAATGTTCTTCCATTTTCTTGGGTCTTGTTCAATTTATTTCTGACGCATTTTTTTTTAAGTTTTTTTGTTATAATTGAGAAGTCTTTCACCTCTCTTGTAAGGTTAATTTCTAGGTACTTGATAGTTTTGGACATTATTTTAAATGGAATAGACTCTTTAATCTCTTGCTACTCTGAGTTGTTACTTGTATAAAGGAATGTAACTGTTTTTGTATATTGACTTTGTAAAACTGCTACATTGCTGTTCTGTTTTATTGTTTCAGAAGCCTTTTGTGGACTCCTTAGTGTCTTCAATGTATACCATCATGTCATCTGCAAATATAGATTGTATCACTTTCTTTTCTTTAGAGATAAGAGGTTTACTTCCAACTTTAGGTTAGAAATTTCTTTCACTCAGTAGTTTAAATATGTCATTTCAATCTTTTCTTACCTGGAGTTTCAAACAGGAGATCTGGTTTGTTTCTTGTCTTTCCTTTAAAATTAAAGTTTTTCTTCTCATTTAATGCTTTAAAGAGACCATATCTCTGTTGTTTTGTCATTTGGATTATTAAATGTCTTGGTATTGTTCTGTTAAGGTCTATATTTTGTTTTGTGCTCTTTTTGCCTCTTGAATTTATACAGCAGAATATTTTCAGAGAGTAGGAAAGTTTTCTGCTATTATTTCCCTCATTACTTGTTTCCCCTTTTTCTTTTTACTCCCCTCTGATATTCCAATAATATAGATATTATTTATTTTGCCTTTGTTCATTAAATACTTTACATTTTCTTCCATTGTTTTGTATCTACTTTATTTTTAACTTCTTTATTAATGCTGCTTTGTACTTTGTTTTCAAGTTTATTTTTGCAGTTCTCCAGCTATGTATTTCTACTACTATGGCTTTTTTACTTTTTTCAATTACATTTATATAGACTCTTAAATCTACTGTAAAAGTTCTTTGAGTTGGTTGAATTGCTCATCTATATATTACTTAATTGTACAGGCTACTGACTCCCTGATTTCTGTTGCTAAAACATTAAGTGTTGATTTTAGCTCCTAACCTATAAGGCTCTGCCCTTTTGATAGACTTGAAAATTTGCCAGTTTCTCTCCATATTCCCAACTGAAGTTATCTTCCTCAGTTTCCCATTGTTCTTTGCATTTAGAGGGTTGGAATCCTGGAGTTTCAAATTGTTTAATAAAGTGATCTATGGAATCTAATGTAAAAGATATAGCTAGAGTTATATCACTTTAGAGGTTATTTTCCTAAACATATGAGGATATCTAAGTATGATGAAAAATATTACTAATAATTTCATTGGTTTTTTTCAACTGAGTTTTGAGTTATATATTTTCTAAGAGAAGGACTGCTAGATCCAATCTACCTGTAAATATCTGATATAAATTTAAAAGTCTTCATAAAGTCGTGCTAACATCCATGTGGGCATATAAAAATGCTTCACATCACTAATCATCAGAGAGATGCAAATCAAAACAACTATGAGGTACCATCTCACGCCACAGAGATTGGCATACATCACAAAGAATGAGAACAAGCAGTGCTGGCAGGGATGTGGAGAGAAAGAAACATTTATTCACTGCTGGTGGGAATGCCATCTAGTCCAACCTATAGGGAAAGCGATATGGAGATTTCTCCTAAAACTGGAAATTGAGCTCTCATATGATAGATGCAGCTATACAACTTCTAGGGATATGCTCTAGGAACACAAAAATACAATACAAAAATCTCTTCCTAACACCTATATTCATTGCAGCACTGTTAACAATAGCCAGACTCTGAAACCAACCAAGATGGCCTTCAACAGATGAATGACTAATGTACATATACACAATGGGATATTATGCAGCTGTCACGGGAGATGAAGTCATGAAATTTTCCTATACATGGATGTACATGGAATCTATTATGCTGAGTAAATAAGTCAGAGGGAGAGAAATAAATGCAGAATAGTCTCACTTATCTATGAGTTTCATGAAAAATAAAAGACATTTTTGCAATAATTCCCAGAGACAAAGAGAAGAGGGCTGGAATGTCCAGCTCAGGACATGAAGCTCACCACAAAGAGTGGAGAGTGCATGTAGAGAAATAACTACACTGAGAATTATCCTAACTATGTGAATGAATGAGGGAAGTAGAAAGCCTGTTTAGAGTATAGGCAGGAGTAGGGCGGGAGGAGGGACACTTGGGACATTGGTGATGGAAATGTTGCACCTGTGAAGAGGGGTGCTTTACATGACTAAAATCCAACTACAATAAAATTTGTAATTAAGATGTTTAATCAAAGATATTAAAAAGAGTTATAGTGTCTCCTGTCTTGAACTTTTAGGTCAACCATATCTTATATTTGTTTGGAATTACATATTTTTAGTTTGTAATACTAGATCACTTTAATCACCTTATTTATGCCAATAAATTAATTATTTAATTAATATAATTTAGGACAGACAATTAAACATACTATATTAAATACTACTAATTAAATATAGTTTTGCTATGTAGTTAAATTTCTGAATTTAAGTGAATGTAAGTGTAGTTTTAAAATTCTGTTGTAACACACTGTGTATGCGACAAAATTAATTTACACTTGTGTCTTTAATTAAATACTAACAATATAATCATGCTGTTTAACAGGGTGATAGTGAAATTTTATGAAGGTTAAATTATAAGGTTAAATGCAAATAGAACAGTAAACTTAATAAAAAGGAATGTTTTTAATGCTATGAGTAGTGTATCTTCATACAAATTTGGCAAACACTGTGAGATTAAAAAAAGTCAGCTTTCAATGTTAATATGTATCTAAAACACTACTGTGAAAGATATGTAAGCCATTATAGAAAAAATGTTTTTAATCAGAAACTTTCTTTGACATACATGTATTATTATTATATCAATTATATTATATGTTATGTTATGTCACTATATTATGTTATGTTAGCTTACCTCATTATGTTAATCAATTTTGTCTCTTGAATAAATTCTTACAATAAAAAAAGTCAGCTAATATGCTAAGACATATAGTTGTAACAAAGAAGTATGAATAAAGGAAATAAGTAGAAAATGAATCTTTTGGTCACTTGTTTCAATATTCACACTTAGTCTATTTTTTTTTTTTTTTTTTTTTTTTTTTTTTTTTGGTTTTTGGGCCACAATCGGCGGTGCTCAGGGGTTACTCCTGGCTGTCTGCTCAGAAATAGCTCCTGGCAGGCACGGGGGACCATATGGGACACCGGGATTCGAACCAACCACCTTTGGTCCTGGATTGGCTGCTTGCAAGGCAAACGCCGCTGTGCTATCTCTCCGGGCCCCACTTAGTCTATTTTTAAAAGAATATAAAAATGTTCTATTCTTGTCTGTATGGAATTCTAATATTTAAGTTTTTGGGTTTTCTTATTTGTGTTCATGTGAGGGGGTCATTTTCTGCTATACTCAGTCAGGGCTTACTCCTGCCTTTTTGAGCAGGGATCACTCCTGGTAAGGGACCAAGTAGTGTGAAAGTATGGAACCCAGATAAGTCAAGTGCAGCACAAGTACCTTACAACTTTATTAATTCTATATTCCCAGTGATAGAGTTACTTTACGCATTTTTTAAATGTTAAGATTTAGGACTAGGACTCTGATGGCAAAATTCTTCTGTTATATGTACAATTTATTTTTGTAGTTAATACAGACTGAAGTAGAGAAAAGATTAGTTATTATTTAGTGTTGTAGTTCGATGGATATAAAACAAAATTTGTAAGCAGTTGAACATTTTGTCAAAATTTTGATGATTGAAGCTTGAATAATGTTTATGAAATTTCTGAAGTTAAAAGATAGATTGGAACCTAGTTTCATATAAGGTTTTCTCATAATATGTCACTCTACAATCTTATTTTATTTTAAACATGTTGATTATAAACTTTAAATTTTAGTATTTAAAATGTAGTAGGTTTTATTATGTTCTAAATTTTATGAGGTTTTTTTTATCAGTTAAGTATTAGCAATTCCATAGATTTCACAAAATACTTATAAAGGATCCCATTATTATTAATTAATCAGAGAGCAATGCTTTAGATATTGACAAATTGTTTTTATTTTTCCTCTTCCTAACTAATTTTTATATTTTTATAAATACATATATCTAAGGGAAAGTCTAACTAGCCAATATAATGGTGCCCAATGATAGCTATGCTAAAGTGAATATGTTTATATGTTATAAATTTATTTTATTTATACATCACATTGGCCTATTTGTATGCATATATAATATATTTGTATGTCAGTTGTCTACATATATTAGAACATGTCAAGTACTAGAAACTATAAACTGAAAAAATATCACTCTAAAGTGTGAACATTAACATTTTGTTCACTGAAAGCTATAATAAAGTAGATTACAAGTGACAGTAATAGATGAATACTTGTTGGACTTAATTGTACTACAGAACAAACTTATAGAACTACTCAATTATTTATGATGTTATTGTCATCCCAACAAATATAAATTTTACCAGTTATGCTCACCAATGAGGGGGCAGATATAACACTTAAAAAAAGAGGGAAAATGTATATAACATATATATAACTCGGATTAGACCATTTGCTCCACATATTGTCCTCTAAGCACTGAAAGGCAGTTAGTGTCTTGTATACAGAGCCAGGAGTGAGCTCTGAGCACAGCTGAGTGTGACCCAAAGATTAAAATTAAAATCAAGCAAGTAATAGCCAAAATAATGTTTTGCAAATTAGTTGACAAGGAAGTCAATCTTGATTTTTAATTTCAGAAAATACCCTCTATAAAATATTTCAAAATATGGAAAGTGTAATAGAAAAGGGAAAGATAAGGCATTCCAAAAAATCTTTTACATTATTCTCTTTCTTCCAATTTATAACAACTGGATTTTATTTTTTTATTTTTTATTCTTTTTATAAATGTGTGCAAGCTCAATGTGAAAGCACCACATCCTGATGTGTAATTACTCGACTCCCCCTCTCTCAAACACACATACACACCACAAAGACCATAACTGAAGACATGCAAGCACTATAGTCAAATATGTCTTCAGCCACTGGTCATTTCTATATTGCAACAATGAAGAAAAGGAAGGCAGAATAGAAAGGACAGAGATTGGGTGGGAGGGAGATTTGGAGAACAGGAAGGAAGAAGATAGGATATAAACAATAGGATAGAAAACCTATATGTTTGATGCTAGGCAACAATATATCTAACATATAAATACCTTGTGAAAGAGCTTGAAATTCTATCATCTTTCCATGGAAAAAGAGCCTTACAAATAAATTATTTATTATTTATTTATTATTTATTATTTATTATTATTGAAAAATTTTATAAATATTTGGGTAATTTGATGTAGTGAAAAGTGATGGTTTGTAGGTCCATTTTCTATGTAGAAGTTTCTTTAATTGTTAAAAAAATATAAGTAAATTTTAATAACTCAAGTTCCCATACCTATTTATAGCATTTATTCTCATACTTGAATAAACATAATGCAAAACCACCCAAGCACATAACTTGGCATAACAGTTTAATATAAAAATTATAATTTTACTGAAATAATAACAAAACTAAACTTTAACAAAAATCATTTTAAACCAATAAAACTAAATGGAGAAAAGTTAAGGAATGCATTTACTACTAAAGCAATTGTGAAGTGGATACATTGATAAAATTATTTTAATCTCTCTCAACTAGCAAAGTCATCCATACAATATTGTATTTTTATCTGGAGTACTATCACCTTATTATTAATGTCATTTACTAATTTGAAAATTTTTGAAAATTAACTGATTTAAAAATTATCCATGTGAATGAATATGTGTTACTTCTCCCAGAGAGCAAGAGAAGTTTTAGTATTATTTACTATAAAAGAGTATTATAAAATTATATAATATTATTTATTATAAGAGAGTGTTATAAAAGACTATCTGTGATCAATATCTGTTTATAGCTTATATGTATTTCCAACATTTGTCAACACTAGCATATTTTGTTTTAAAACCAAGATAATTGAACAGAAATACTAATTTGGCAATGTTGTTCATTTATTTCTTCTGGAATAGAGGCTCCAAAGAGTGATTTGCAAGTCATTTTCATATTTTAACCCCTTTGAATAGCCACATTCCAAACGGGGATTCAAAATATCAGGTTTTCTTGACAACAGGAGATGTGGATGCCAAGAAAGGGATCTTTTTTTCCAAACAGATGCTAAAGCATGTGTGCTCTGCATAAATTTATAATTGCCAAGCAGATTTCTATATGATTTTTTCTAATCCTTCTGAAGATTATGTCTTCAATTTTTAGGAAGTTTTCTTCCTAGTTGTGAATCGGCCTCAAATTTTCCAAACATGAATACCATATAAAAATATTTGTGTGTGTAAATCTGAGAGTATTTTCTTGTCATTTATCAAAGCATGAGGATATGTTTATTTTCTAATCTTTACTAATCTTTCCATTGGTAATGTTAAGCCAAGTGACAAATCGAAGAGAAAAACATCTTAAATATGAAAAAAAAAACACTATTGTTTTCATATATCACATACAAGAAGGTTTAGGCCTTTTGTTTGACAGTATAGACAGCATCTTATGAATAAAACCTAAATATATTAAACAATAGATAATTACAAATTGCAACAAATAAGGATGTGTTTCCATCTAAAATAGAACCACAACAGAAGCAAAAAAAAATATTTGTCATAACAGTATGAATTAACCTGGAGTATATGCCATTAGATGAACCATCTAAATACAGAACACCTTAAAGAAGTAGAAAAAGACTGATTTATTATGAAAAATAAACAAAATAATAGCACATAAGTTTGAGTGTATGTGAAATTTATACATTACCTTGCCTTTATAATTTGAGAATATCACATTGTATTTAATTTTTATTCAGCCTAATGTATCCATTATTTAATATATATGTTATTATGTGATTTTAAAGGAATCTTTGCTAAATCTATGTTTGTAAATACAATCCCATAAAAAAGTTTACCTTTTATTCGTTTATTTAGATATTTATTTGTAAATAATTTCCTATCACATAAAGTCATGATAAAAAATACACATCTGTTTTTTTCCTGATCTAATCTTAAAATTCTTGGAACTACAATACAATAAAACATTTATGTTAATATTAATTTGGGAGTTTATTGAGGAAATTCAATTAATTATATTGTTCAATAACTATTATATCTTCATCACATCAATTTTAATAAAACTCTCAAAATAAAATGGTGAGTGATTAATACTTAATTTGTTAAGTACTGTGAAATAATACACAACATAAAATAGAAAATATGTATAAACAAAGTATTTATGAGGGGAGTAAAACTGTAGTGGTGTTTATATATATACAGATGGCCTGCAATGATCAATAGACAGTCTATAAAATAAAACATTATCTCTAAGCAATAAAGTCTGAACAATTGATATAATTGAAACTACACCATAAACTTATTTATTTGACCTACATTATATTAATTATTTTATAGATTCATTCTGAATAATTTTTACCACTAGGGTGTAGTATTGACTGATTTTGCCTGTGCAATTAATAACAAGATAATGTGTCAATGGGGAACATACTGAGGGTTGGGCTTGCGGAGACTATTGCTAGTAACTTGGAACACAAAATCATGTAATAAGCTAATCATTTGGATTTTCCTGACTCACTTGTTTAAAGGAACAATATCAAATAACAGTGTTAGGGACAATGATGGTGTTTGACTTTATTTTTCTATATGATCTCTACCTTATTTTCTATAGCACTTTCAATACAAAGTAAAATTAAAGCTTCATCCCTCCTCTCCCTCTCTCCTCCCTTCCTCTCTTCCTTCCTTTCTTTCTTCCTCCCTCCTTTCCTCCCTTCCTCCCTCTCTCCCTTACTTCCTTTCCTCTGTCCTTTCCTACCTTCCTCCCTCTCTCCCTTCCTTCCACCTTCCTTCTTCCCTTCCTTCTCCCCTCCCTCCCTCCTTCCCTTCTTTCCTCCCTTCCTCCCTCTCTCCCTTTCTTCCACCTTCCTTCTTCCCTTCCTTCTCCCCTCCCTCCCTCCTTCCCTTCTTTCCCCCCTTTCTCCCTCTTTCCCTTCCTTCCTTCCCTCCCTCCTTTATTCCTTCCCTCCCTTCTTTCCTCTCCTGTCCCTCTCCCTTTCTCCTTTCCTCCCTTCCTCTTTTCCTCCCTCCCTCCCTTCTTCCCTCTCTCCTTCCTTCCCTCCCTCCCTTCTTTCTTCCCTCCCTTCCTCCCTTCTTTCCTTCCTTCCTCCCTCCCTCCCTCCCTCCCTTCACTCTTTCCTTCCTTCCTTCCTCCCTCCCTCCATTCCTTCCTTCCTTCCTTCCTTCCTTCCTTCCTTCCTTCCTTCCTTCCTTCCTTCCTTCCTTCCTTCCTTCCTTCCTTCCTTGTTTCCTCTTTGGGAGCTTGTTTCCACTTTGAAAGCTACACTTACTGAGCTTAGAGATCACTCCTGGGTCTGCACTTAGAGATCCCATCTGTCAGGAATCTGGGAAACATGTAATGTGCCAGAGATTGAACAGAGGTTGTTTGAATGCAGGACACCACTGTATTACATCTTGAACCCCAATAAACTTAGATTTATATGCATTACAGTAAATCAAATTTTCTATTATACATAAAATTCATGTTTATTTTAGATTATTAATAAATTTATTATATTACATAATTTTTATAAATATAAATATATTTTATATAGCTTAAAACATTAAATCCATTGCTACCTCTTTTAATGTTTTATTTTCCCCTGATTTATAATCACTATTCAACATATCTACTATATCAAAATATCATTACAGTTTTATAAGATAGTTTAACTAAATAGGGATATAAACATAATTGATCAGTGTTCAAAATAAAAATTGTCCAGATATTTGAAATGCTTTCATTTGTTTGTGGAAAGCATATGCTGGTGCTCAGGACTTACTCCTGACTTTGTGATCAGGGATTACTCCTGGCAGGCTCAGGGGCTCAGAAGATAACACTAAGGCACTGAGTGCATTGCTGTTGGACAGAGAAAATCATGGAAGTGTAAATGAAGTTTTACTGTTTTGCTTTATGCCAGTTTTCTTCTCCCCATTCCTAGATACATCTTGTTACTTATTCTAGTATTCAATTTGGTGGTTAGCCATTCTAAGGTCAAAGATATTTTCTGTGGATTGAGTTTCCTGCTTACACAAATGTCTGGACACTGTCACAATATCCTGTGTGGATGAACTTATCTGCTCCCACTATCAAATACTGATAAAATTTCATTTAGCAATCAAGATATTCCTAAAGAAAATTTTCTTTTTTGAGAGACTTTTTTTTAGCTACTACTCCAGTCTATATTATTTACTAGCCTTCTGACATTCCAAAATAACAGTTTATGATTAAGAAACTCAAACCTATTACAGTCATCTGTAGTCAAATTAGAGCTTTAGAACAGCCTCTATTTTTCCAGAAAGGACTATGGACTTCTAATGTTTTACATATGTTTATGTGTCATCCATTTTACTTGGTTCTATGCATGAATTTCAGAAAAACTTTTGAGTAACTTGACTTGGAAATGCTTCAAAACCAGAGATAGCAATTATAATATGTTTCTCTGTAGGGAAATCTTCATTTGTTTTGACCTTTATTCTGAAGTTTAAAACAGCTGTTTTTCACCATCTGACACAATTTATACAACTTGTATCACATATTAAAAAGCATACTTAACTGGTAATGACTGGCATTTAAATACAGCTAAGACATATATGATTCATATTTAAAATTTAAAGTCTATTATAGAAATAGAATCATTCTAAAATTTAACTCTGGGAAATCAAGTTTATACTTTTTTATAAATGTTCTTAACATTTCTTTTAAAATATATCTATTTAGGGCCTGGAAAAATAGCAATGTAGATAAAGTGACTGATGTGCTTGTGGCTGACTCAGGTTGAACCGTTGACACCATATACTGTTTCTTGAGCACTTAAAAAAGTGATCCCTGAGAAGAGCCAAAGCAAGCCCCTGGGATGGTTAAAACTGGTCCTCAGACAGACAAACAAACAAATAAACAAACAATAAACAAAATATAATTATCTCAAACTATGGTGGAACTGAGATGAATAAAAAGTTTTCAATATAAGTTTTCCCATGGCACCAAAGTAAAGAATGCATATAAATATTTCTACATTTCACTAGCACTGGTTCTAGTGAAAATTTTACCAATGAACTCAAAAATCATCTTTCTGACATTCACTTTGCCTTACCAAATTGCAGAAGCTTTCACAGAGAAACTTTGTACATAGAGAAGGGGATAATAAGCTGCAGAGACTACTAGGATAATAAAATATGCTCTTAAAAAGGAATTCCAACCAGACTTAATACTCAACTTGCAATAACCAATCTGCAGGCAACATTGAATATAATCATTATATTAATTACTCTCAGTATCCCCATTCTTTTTTATAATAAATTTATCTATTTAAAGAAAATGTATCACCTAGTTGTCATAACTGATCATAATACCTTTGTTTCAGAATGGCAAAGAACAGTTATTAAAAATAGAAAGAAATCATCGATTATAAAAAAGATTAGAAAAAGAAGAGTTCAATAGCGGTTATAGTCATTAAAATCGCATCACCAATAAAGTCATTACTACAATAGCATACTGTTTAGAACACTCCTTTTTTAAGATATGAGATACAATAAAAATGTGTGTGTGGCAGTTATTGTTGTTTGCATAGACACAGCAAAATATGGAAGAAATTGGAAGAACCTTTGGCCTAAAAACAGGGAGACCTTACCTCTGAAGTATTTTGGCATAAGACCAATTCTAGGCTCCAGGCATTCTATGTTGTCCAACCATTTAGTCATTCTCTGTGGTCCCAGCAACAGTTCTTCACCATCACAATTGTTGCTTTCAATTCTCTATTATTACAGATACTGGTTTCTGTACAGGTCCTATGTCAAAATCCAGGTGGTTTGTAGTGTATTCTGGCTTTGTTTCACCATTGGGTAGCATTGGAGAGACCTCTGCCCTAAAAGAGACTATTCTTGTTCTTATGTTGTCAGGGTGTCATACAAACCGTCTTTGGAATAAATCAATACCATGGTGGTGGTGGAGCCTTCCTTGGTAGAATTTTTATTGCTGGTGATGGTGTAGGAGACCATGTTTGTTTCTGTAGATGGTATCCATGGTTCTGGGGTGAATGCAAACCACTATGCCAAATGTTTGGGATGTTAGATCTCATTGCAATACAAAATGTTGTGTTCCTATGTCTATTATATAATAACTTGTTTGCATATGCAATTTTTTTCCAATTTTAATGTGCCTATGCAAAAAGGAACAATGCCACAGGTATTATTCATGTATGAGGGGGCCAAGGTATCAAGACCAACAATCCTCATAAGCTTTTTCTTACATGACCACTAGAGAAAGACATGTCTACTAAATTCCATACTAAATAGATTCTGAGGATGGGAGAAATTGCCGCTACGTAAGAAGATATTTAATGATGGTTATGCTTATTAAAGGAATGCATCTAAAGAGATATTCAAAGGAGATTTGTATGTATGTCCTCTTTAAGTCTTTTGAAATAAACAGGGAAGGAGTAAGATCTGAAGTGCAGCTTCAGCCTGTGGTTTGTTTTTGTGGAGTCTGGAAAGATGGCTCACAGCAGTGATTTATCAGAAAGTATCCTCAAGTGGGGGAACTTCTCAGTCATCAAATCTGGTAGTGAGCCAAAGTTCATGGTGAAAGGAGATGAAGGAAGTGGGGCTGCTGAGACCAAATCAACATCAGCTGAGTGTCGGTTTCTTTTCATGTTGAGAATCTATCTTTTCACTTTGGGAGCTGGTTGGTATCTGGCTGGGATGGGGAGAATGTTTTGCTTAGAGAGGAGTTAAGAACTGAAGGTGAAAAAGGTTAAATGTGGAGAAATAACATGGAGGGCTAGAAAAGGGTATGTAAGGTGGTGAGCAAAGAGGGAAAGGAGGGGTTATCTATGATTGGGGGGAGAACACTATTCAGCATAGCCATTATATCTATTATAGACGGACATTAAACTAACATTGGCATGGCGAACACATGCACTCATACGCATACATTGGCAACCACAGAGGATTGATCCGTGGATTACATTTGAAAAATTGACCCAGGTTATATGGAACAGAACACTTAATGGAAGTAAAAAATAAAAGAAGAGAGAGAGAGACAGACAGAGAGAGAGAGAGAGAGAGAGAGAGAGAGAGAGAGAGAGAGAGAGAGAGAGAGAGAGAGAGAGAAAAGGATTAAAGCTGGCAAGTCTGATGTACAGGTTTGGGAATTCTTAAAAACCTTCAAAGATTAAGTTGTGTAAAGGAAATTCTTAAAAACATTCATAGATTAAGTTGTGTAGAGGGAATTCTTAAAAACAATCAGTTTTCAAGTGTAAAAAACAAGTGATATTGTAATATGCACTGTATGGGGAGATGATGACATGAAGATATTACATCTATTATAGACTAAATTTAACAATCCTTGGTATGGCAAACATATACACTCATATATCAACAGAATCTAAATATCAATCCATGGGTTACCACTGAAAAGCTGACCCAGGTGAAATGGGACCTCAAAAAAGTAAAAAAGAAAAAATAATAAATTTTAAAAACTTGGGAGAGAGTGAGAAGGGAAAAGAAATTAAAGCCAGCAAAAGTTGTCCATATTCTGGACCAATCCTGGTTGGTGAGGGTAAGCTTTGCTTTACTGGGGAAGGGCTTCCTGGATCAAATTGTCTATAGAGCATTCTAGAAATCTACGTGGTATGGTATTGAGCACTGTAAAGAGAATATATATACCATGGAGTGCTGCGGACTGTTTTATCCTGATAAGATAAAAAGTCCCTAAGCATAACCTTAGTGAGTTCATTTTCCCACTGAGAGTCAAGCGGGAGCACGAAGAGGCGAATATGGAATAATGAATTATGAAATATGAAATAAATGAGACCACACAGAATGCATGGGGACTTGTGTCTAGAAAGATGAAGACAAATTTATTTTTTGAGCTGGGTGACTTTTAAGGGTTGAGCTTTGGAATGCAGGGTGTAATTTTGGAGATCAAAGAAGGTAGGAGATGGTCAGGGAAACAGAATGAAAGACCATGGCTAAAATTTGCATATTAAAGAACCGATACTGAAGGTGAAAGGCTGTTTTGTTGTGAGTTAGCTTTGTTTTGGGTAAGCAGGAGAAACCAGGTAATTTTCAGGGAAGTGGGAAGAGAAAGAAATGTTTTAGAGTTTTTGGGGAAAACTGAAAATTGCTTTACTATGAGCTAAGTTTTGGAAAAAACATGATCTTGGCGCCAAGGTATCAGAGAATCACAGAGAGCTGGTCAGTGGGAGACTTTTGGCAGGATTTGTACTGTGCTTCTTTGTTAGAAAGAATTACTAAGGCCTGATTTCTAATAATGGTCAAAAATAAAGAGAGAGATAGTTACAGCCACTTTAGAATTATGGCCAAACACTCCACGCAAAGGGTCAACTGATGTTGACTGCTCTAAGCGGGTCTTTTTGGCAAATAATTCTTTTTCAGGAGTGCAACACTTTTGATGTGTGCCCTTCCTGAGTGGGGTGTAACAATGGAGTATTATACAGCGGGCATTGGGCATCCCATTTTTTTCCAAGAAGCAATCTAAAATTATGAGTGTTATGGTATCATGATAAATTAACTACAGTAGTAGAATTAGGAAATGAGTTCTGATGAGGAAGGACTTCAATTGAAAGAAGATTTGGTGCTGGCACTGAAGATCAGGGACCTGCTGTGAAAGGAGAGACTGGCTAGTGGTCCCTTTTCATGCCTCCACCTGGGACTCACCATTCTGCTAATCTGGCTGAAGTGGGAGGCTGCCTACGGTCCTGTTGGAGGGCATAGTTCTGAGGGTCTGTCACTTAGCTCCCCCCATGGAGACTTCCCCATCCTCAATTGAGAGACTTATTTGGTGCTGGCGCTAGCTAGTGGTCCCTTCCCCCACCCCAGACTTACCATTCTGCCTAAACTGGCTGAAGTGGAAAGCTGTCTATGGTCCTGTTGGAGGGCTTGGTTCTGGGAGTCTGTCGCCTAGCTTCCCCATAGAGGCTTCCCAATCCTCAGTTGAAAGAAGATTCGGGACTGGCCAATATCCCCATTCTTACAAGTTAGGGTCTGAACCCTTATTGAGTAGAAAATACCTGAGCACAAATGTCACCATTGCAAGACAAAGAGGGAATTAAGTTGGCTGAAGAAATTCTTTCTTCACTTGTCAAATAAACCCAACTCTCTTCACTCCACTTCTTTTTTGTTTATTTATTAATTTATTGATCTATCTGTTTTATTTGTGGGCACACTGGCTTTGCACTCAGAAATTACTCCTCACAGGCTTGAGAGACATTATGGGATGCAGGAGATGATTGAACCCCGTTCAGACTCGTCAGGTCCAACACCCTTCCCTCCACCACTGTTTTTTAAAATAATTGACTATTTAGTATTGCTAACATCTAAGGTGAGACTGAAGGGTGTTACCAAGATCATATTAAATCCAAAAGCTGACTATAAGGCACCATCAAAAAGTTAAAGTAACCAAATTGACACCATGACCCCTTTATGTTACATGAGTTTTAGAAGTTCCTGAACATACTTTCTCAAATGTCACCCATATTGGTGGACACTGAGACAACAAAAATTGTAAGGAGTCAGCAACCGTTAACTCTGATATTTAGCACATGTGTCATTAGTGGCACAGATGATACAATAATTTATGATTATAAAATTCCTAGAAGCATTGTAGCTGTTGAAAATAACAACTGGGCACATATACCCATGAGGCATCCAGGTCCATTATATCTCATTATCATAGATAATGACTTACTTTTTTTTTTTTTTTTTGGTTTTTGGGCCACACCCGGCGGTGCTCAGGGGTTACTCCTGGCTGTCTGCTCAGAAATAGCTCCTGGCAGGCACGGGGGAACCATATGGGACACCAGGATTTGAACCAACCACCTTTGGTCCTGGATCGGCTGCTTGCAAGGCAAACGCCGCTGTGCTATCTCTCCGGGCTCTAATGACTTACTCTTACTTGGGCAACACACTCAGTATATAGCATAATGAAGAGACAAGAAAATTTAGTTGTAAGAAATAATGGAGACAAAACCTGAAGAATATCATTAAATAAACAAGATATATCTAAACTCCCAAGAAGGATTTCAAAGCTATGATCATGTCACTATTCAAAGAATAGAAGAAATAAGTATGAACAGTGAAAATATTAAAATTTTCTAAACAAATGAATGAACTAAAAATGATTAAAGCCACATTTATGAAGGAAAAAAATTTAAAGGACAATAAGGATATTGAGCAGCAGTCTAAAATGTGAAATTCCAATAAGTGACCTCAAAGGACAAATACAGAATGTCAGTTCTAAAAAAGAAGAAATCAAAAAAATAAATAAGAAAAGTTAATAAATGATAAAAGTCTCATGAAATTACAAAATTTATACCAATGGAATTCCAGAAAGATAGTAATGACACAGTAAAACTCATTATGAAAGAAATTTATTTTTCTATATGGGCAAATAAGTTTTTTTTTCTACAATTAGAAAATTTTGCATTGAAAACACAAGGAAAATATGTTATTAGGTGGTTGAATACAATACATTTTTGCATAGTAGAGTACCACCTTTAAAACACTAGCAAATATAATAATATTTTAGCATATTATCAAGATATCAAGCATATTAATACTGTCTTCAAAGTTTTAAATTTATACATAAAGATCCTAAATATTCCCACAGTACAATACTGAATGTACTATTTCCAGTATTTGAAAATCAAATTATTTAGAAAAGTGATACTATTTCCATGATATCTATCTAGTAAATGAGTAAAAATAAATGAGGGCTATTTAAAATGGTCACGCGTTAAACTATTTTAAGTTTTTGATCATAATCTTCAGATACTAATACAAGATATTAAAGGCAAAATCTTTCTTAAACATTTGTTAGAATGGGTAGTTTTATAAGAAAACTTAGTATTCAAATCCATTATAATTATAAAATGAGTCTGAATGCATGAAGCCAAAACAAAACAAAACACAAATTAGTAACACACACACATTTTTTTTGTTATAAAGCTCAATTACTTCTGTTTTTATGTTGGATCTTAATGAAATCTATGTTTACTTCAATGCAGGAATGAAACAGAGACATTGAAGTGTAACTTATCACAATTAACTGTGGAAAAGCCAGAAATACTTTTAGAATACTTTAAATTTATGTTACCGTGGATTAATCACCAGGGAAAAGTCAGAATACATTTAAGATTGTTTTTAGTGTTTTTTCAGAAAAGTAATTTTCCTATTGTTTTTTTTTTTTTTTTTTTTTTTTTTTTTGGTTTTTGGGTCACACCCTGTGACGCTCAGGGGTTACTCCTGGCTATGCGCTCAGAAGTTGCTCCTGGCTTCTTGGGGGACCATATGGGACGCCGGGGGATCGAACCGCGGTCCGTCCTAGGCTAGCGCAGGCAAGGCAGGCACCTTACCTCCAGCGCCACCGCCCGGCCCCCAATTTTCCTATTGTTATATATTCTCTTATACGATCTTTTTTTCTCATATAACAAATATTTAGTTAAGTAGATATGTAATTAAAAACTTATGTCAAAAACCAATTATTTTAAGGTATTAGTTAATTATATATAATAATTAGTATCATAGCATATACCATTGGTAGACTATAAACTTTTAAAACATATGGTATCCTAATGTTCATTAAAATATAATGTTAAATATTGTTATATTAAAATAATTGAAACCCTTGGTAATCAGCATAATGATAATGTCAGAATATAAGTCACTATTTAATACAAACCCTGTACGTGCTTGAATTATCATTTATAATTCTGGATATATACCAAAGAATTTGTTAACATTTTCTCATTATATGAAAAAATTTGATTCTTTTTTTTTTTTTTTGGGGGGGGGGCCACACCCGGTAATGCTCAGGGGCTACTCCTGGCTATGTGCTCAGAAGTTGCTCCTGGCTTGGGGGACCATATGGGACACCGGGGGATCGAACCGCGGTCCGTCCAAGGCTAGCGCAGGCAAGGCAGGCACCTTACCGTTAGCGCCACCGCCCGGCCCCAAAATTTGATTCTTAATAAGATAATAATCCAGTGAATTTGAAACAGAATTTTTCATCTTAAATATTTTTTCATTTAAAAATGTTCAATATTTTCTGAAGTCCATGGATATTGTAGAACACATTACAATGTATTTGTAAAATAAATAATTCACTATTGACCCTATAGGAAGGAGAAAGAAAGGGAAGTCAAGAAACCAAGCAGGCAAATAAGTGGCAAAGAGGATAATAACAGGATCAGGAAGGAAAGGCCTTAGGAACATCAGTGGCATTGGTGGAAATTGATACAGGTGGTGGAAATAGTACTGGAACACTGTATGCCGAAATCTCAGCTCTGAGTATCTTGATAAATCATAGTTCTTAAAAAAAGTAATAAATTAAAAAAAAAAATGGGGCCAGAGTGAGAGCACAGCAGTAAGGTGCTTGCCTTGCATACAGCTGACCTGGGACCTAACTGGGTTTGATATCCAGCATCATATATCATTACCCAAACCTGCCAGAAGTAATTTCTGAGTGCAGGGCCTGGTGTGATACCTTAGCACAGACAAGTGTGGCCCCAAAACAAAGAAACAAACAAAAACCAAAACAAAAAAATAACATCAAAATATGCTGTAAGGAATTCTAAAAAATCCTTAGAAATTAACCTTAATCCTAAATTGTATGTTGAAAATTAGGCCTTATTATGTAACTCTAGGTAAATAAAACATTTCCAAAAATATATAAATATATTCTATTCATTTAGTAGAGTTGTTATTTTACCATATAAATTTTGCTTAATTTAATAAAATACAGAATCACAAATATTTATATTGAATTAAAAATACAGAAATAAAATGTAAAATGAATTATATTAACAATCTTAAGAAAATACATAAAAAGTTATTTACAAAATATGGAATTCAAAATTAAGCATTTTGTGAAAATATCCTGGACCTTTGTGATATAATTTATAATAGTAGTATCTTAAAACCAGTCTAAAAGATTAACTCTGAAAAGCTGTTAAAATCATTGTTTCCATAGCGATACACTTTAACACTATTATAGAAAAAAGATGAGAGATGATAGATGTTTATGAGAGGCTATAGAATTTTCTTCATAGAACATTGTATTTCATGTTTAATACCATATACATGGAATTATTAATTGAATTTAATTAATTTTGCCCAGAAATTCACTTAAAACAGACACAATTTATAAATATAAGTATTCAGGATTGATTCATCATATATAGTATCTACTCTTTTTATAGCACTATCACCAGAGACAACAAAAGAAGAGAAGATTCGCATAAGATTATATATTTATATTCAAATTATTTTAATCGTGCTTAATTACAAAAATGCTAAATTATTATAGTATATTAACATGTTGATTTTGGTGAGTACCACCAGTGGTTCACATTTGAATGTGATTTAATTAAATAAATTTCAGTGCCATTTCCAATGTGTTAAAGTCAGAATTCAATAGTTTTTGAAGTATTTTAATACAAGAGTATGACCTTAAATGATGAGTAACATTTGGACAACTGGAGAAAAATCTATTTCACAAGACAATTCATGATTCAAGTGTAGCAAGATTTTGCTATGTGGATTTTTAAATTAAAATTTTAAATATAACTTTATGTTGTTTTCTTGTTTATTTTTAAGTACAGAGGCTAGTTCAAATAATAAAGTGTAAATTTTCCCTTATGAGATAATTAAAAAATGTGAATGAGGGGTTACAATTATTATTGAAAAATATAGGTCTTCAATGTTTTCCGTTTAACATGACACAATTTAGCCATTCATTATTTTAACTATTTATTTGAGCACAATGTTTACAAACATGTTCATAGTTAGGTTTGAATCATAAAATTGGTGATAGAAAAGGTATACATTATAGAACTTCAATTTTTAAATCTAAAATTGACATCTTAAAATTTTGTGATTTTCCACATAGTTGAGTAAGGTTCTGTATGATTTCTTGAGCCTGCTATAAGTCACTCCTAAGCTCAGAGCCAGTAGTAAGCTCTGAGCACCACTTGGTGTGTCCCCAAACAAAATGCAACAAACAAAAATAAAATAAAATAAAATAGGGCTTTTATTATTTAGTTGTTATATTACTTAATAGTGACATATATGATACATATGCTACATATATACATATATATTCATTTGTAAACCAATGTAATCTCATGGGCAACATAGATGTGAGTATGAGTGAATGAGTGTGCGAGGCGAGTGTGCACCCACTCCAGCGCCCCTCCTCCCCCTATACCTTGATCTTATTACCCGAGATGAAAAAAAACCTCCCTGCTGCGAAGCTCCCCTGCTTGGGCCCTGTGCAGTGAGGCCTTCCTAGAGGCAGTGGCATCATCACCCGAGGCTCTAGTTCAGTCCTGGCTCAGAGTCAGTTCCGAGGGGTCCGGTGCTCAGATGTGATGAATTGATCAGATAGACGATGTTTGTCCCCTGGGTCGTTGATTTATCAAAGGCAATTCTGATCTAAAAAAAATAAAATAAGAAAAAAAATTTTTGCATTTTAGTATTTTACCTGTGACTAATTTATAAATCTAGATTTTTTTCAAATATTTATTAATTTTCTAGATATTGTATTATTAATCATTTCTATTTAAACAAAGTCATCAAGTCAATAGGGCTTTTATTATTTCATTGTTATATTACTTAATAGAGATAAACAACATGATACATGCTATATATGAATGTATACATATATACACATATATTCATTTGTAAACCCATGGGCAGCATATATAAACATTTAAGAATAAAATATCTTAGAGAAAAATAAAATATATGCCAAACTGCATATTATGAAATGAAATATCTGAGAATGCAATATTATCAAATGATGTTATCTAAGATTAACAGAAAACAAAGATTATACATGTAGTAGTTACATATAATATGTGTCCTATAATCATAAATAAAGCATCTATACAAAGAACGTAAGAAATCAGTGAACAATGAGACTTCAGATAACCCAAATAAGTACAGCTGATAATATGGGGAGAAATTAGTGAAGAAATATCAACTAATATTTTTATACTCAAGATTTGAAATAACCCAAAAAGAAAAAACAATAAAGGAAACATAATCATATTATAATAAATTGCTTAAGACAAGGAATAAAAGGACATTTTTAAAACATTCAGAGAAGAAAGACATGTTATATATAGAGAAACAAATATAACAATGACAGATTTCAGTAACCAGGCAAGTGAGAAGACAGCAGAGGAAATTCTATAATGTATAAAATAAGAAAAAATGTCATCTGAAAATAGAATGCTTAGAAAAAAACTTTAAAGTTTTTTAGTATATGAATTACTTAATTCATTAGGGAAAATCTCAGATAATTAATAAATAATGTCATTCTTGTACAAGTGAAAAATACCATATAGATATATTTCACCACATAAACCCAAAGAGCATAATAAACAACAATCTCCATATAGCTGAGTAATATGATTTACTCTCTTTTAAATAACATTTTGAATATATAATTTAAATATTATTTTATTTTAAATATAATTTTAATGAAGTTTTTTAACTTCACACAAAATTTGTAGAAGGTATAAAATGTTAGCACAATCCCCTCTTTTAATAATGGATAATATACTCGGTTATTAACAGTAATTGTTAAAATGGTACATAACTCAAACAGTATTGAGTTTGGATTTGCATATAATTTACTTTTGGTAAATTTTTAATTTTAATAATAAAAATAGTTATAGATAAGCAGAAAAAATTCTAAGAAGTTATGAAATTCTCCATTTCCTAAAATAAAGAAATACTTGAAGTTAAATATAACCATATTCTTCTAAAATAAATTTTATTAATATATACTCAAATGAAAAGGCAGATGTTCACAGTTTGTATTACAAAAGAAAAAGTCAACTATAAAAAATGTGTAAAGAAATACCATTGTAGGGGCTGGAGCCAAGGCACAAGTGGTAGGGCATCTACCTTGCATGCACAAACCTAGGAATGACCCTGGTTCCATCCCACCCCCTACCATGTACCATATAACTCCCCAAGACAGGGGCGTTTTCTGAGTGCATAGCCAAGAGTAACTTGGCATGGCCCAAAAAACAAACAAACAAAAAAAGAAATACCATTGCATGCCTTAAAATTTTCAGGCTAAAATGTATATTAATTGTTTTATATTGATTTTGACATTTGTTTATGTATACATTGAATAGTCTCTCTTCTCTAGGTGAAAATGCATTCCTGTCCCATGAGTGTAGTGAGATTTAGAGATTACTTTCTGTCTATGAAAAAGAATAAAAAAGTTTATATGAAGAACTCTGACAGATTTTGTCCGGTCCGAGGATTCCAAATTCTGCTCCGTCGCGGAGAAATGAAGGGAGATCAACTCAAGCAAACGCTCAGGTGGATTCTTTTATTCTGGTACCAGGGTCTACAGCTTCCTCCCACAGAGCAAAGCCAGAAAGACCGCGTGCTACGGCTGGTTCTCCCTTATATAAGATGGGAAATGGGAGGGGAAGGAAGTAGAATGATGCACTTCCTTGAGGGCTGGGCTTCCACCATGATAACACAGATCATTGGGTGAGGTAGGGGTAGAGGCGGGACTTCCGCCACAATAACGCAGACCATTGGTGAGGTAGGGCTTCCGGCACGATAGCGCGGATCATTGGGTGAGGTAGGGGTAAAGGCGGGACTTCCGCCACAATAACGCAGACCATTGGTGAGGTAAGGCTTCCGGCACGATAGCGCGGATCATTGGGTGAGGTAGGGGTAAAGGCGGGACTTCCTTTTCACTAGACGCAATCTTGTAAACATGTGGTCCTTTCCTAAGTAAAACCTGGCATGGGTTTTATTCCTTTTCATCTCCCCACTTCTTGTAGTAAAACTTCTAATCCTAGAAGTCAATGTGGTCAGGGGCCTCCACTTCCTGATATTCCTGGTCAAAATTATCTGCATGAGCTAATTCTTGATATTGTTGACGTAATACCATAAGTTTAACGTCCCCAACCTGGGCTCGTATGAACGCAGTGATCCGATTGATTATGCATGGACCAATGGCTACCAGAAGTAAAAGGCTCAGAAGGGGTCCCAATAGGGGCATTAGATAGGGGAGAATCCCACCCCATAAGGACCATAAGGGACCATCTAATAGCTCTTTTCTTCTTTGGGCAAGCTCCTCTTGATGGTGTCTGATCCTGTCTCGCACTATTCCTGACTTGTTAGTATAGAAACAACATTTTTCTTGCAAGGCCACACAAAGTCCTCCTTGCTCTGCCAAGATCAAATCTAACCCCCGCCTATTTTGTAATACCACTTCAGCCACAGAGTCAAGCTGGTCCAGCACATCATTAATGGAATTATATACTGTCTCCACATCTGAAATTAATTTTTGCGAGAGTTTGTTATATTTGTCTATTGATATGGCTAGCCCTGCGCTTCCGGTTGCTAGTCCACCCGCTACCCCTAGCCCTACCAGTAGGGGCAGGAACACTATAGCTCGTCGAGACCGTCGGGTGCCACCTAAGAGATCTATGCTAGGCAAGGGGATGGACTCTGTCCCCGGGATGATGTCAATGTTGGGGAGCACTAATGCTGGGACGCATATTCCGGTCCAGTTCTGGGGAAAAAGAGAGTAAGCCAAATTTCCACCACATATCCATGCCCGTCCCGGAGGTAAACACCCTGGGCTAGAGGGAGCAGGTAGGACTTCTGAACACTGAGTAGCCCCTATCTGACCCAGGTCTACAGATTCAGTGCTGTTATGCGAATAGCAAACAGATGATTCAAAGCTAAAAGGGACTACCTTAAAGGGTTTGACATAGGTACAGCTAGAAGAAGCAAAGGTTAGATTACCTAGTTGGACAGGGATAGCCAAAGGCCAATTTTCCCCCATTCTCATACAAAGCCAACAATCAGCAGCTAGAGTAGGGTTAGAGAAATTAAGAAGTTTGTGAGTTTCTTCTAGGATGCCATGAGTATTTGGATCTAACTTCTCAGCAGGCATCCGGGGTCGGAGGGAGGGGTGCCGAGGCCACTTAGGCATTTTAGTCTCCACTTCCTTTGTAGCCCAGTCTATGGCCTTCTTTTCTCTTTCCTGGTCTGTTGGCCCTCCACCATCCGAGATGTGAATGGGCGCCTTTAGGGGCCAGCAGACCAAGTCTCCCACTTCAGCCATGCAACTTGCGGCTCCATAGGGAGATCTATAGCTACTAACTGTCCATTTCCCTCCTATGCTCCCCTTGTAAGTTTCAGTGAGTCTGGCCACCAGATATGCCCGGTTATTTTTGGTACACTCTCGATACTCCCGATAGCACCGGGAGTGAACTTGAGTAAGCTCCACGCATCCAGCAGGGCATTTCCCCCCCGAAGAGGGAGGCAAGGGTTGAGGTTTTTCTCTACACACCCATTCTGGTTTTCCCCCCCCTTGGGAAGAAGTAGGGGACTGGAGGTAAGCAATTCTAGTTCCACAGTCTACTGCTCGAGTGTACAGGAGCCTACTGTTGAGTTGATAGCCTCCCATACAGTCACAGGGGTTTCCAAATAGCTTTTTTACCAGTTCTTCTGGGCTTATGGGCTCATCGAGTCCTCCTTCAGCCAGTGCCAGGAGGAGCATTGTTAGAGTCAGAGGGCATATCAGGGCTAGAGTGCGTTCGCCGGACTCGAATCTTGAGAGGATTCTCAGTGCGCTCCACTTTCCACTCATTACGGTTGAGGTCAGCAGGGGCAGGTTTCAGATGGGAGGCGTGAACCCAGGAAGCAATGCCGTCCACCTTAACAGCAGTAGGGGTGATCAGAAGGACGACATAAGGTCCCTTCCACCGAGGCTCCAGTGTCTGCGAGCGATGCCGCCTCACCAGGACCTGGTCTCCCGGCTTGAAGGGATGTGGCACCGTCAATTCTCCGGGTTCATATGCCTGTCTGAGTTCTTTCCAGACTTGGCTTTGTAGGGCAGCAATGGCGGCCAGCCGAGCTGCTAAGGGAGTGGAGGGGGGAGAGAAAACATCATAAGGCTCAAAAAGCATTCGCACCGGGGGGGGGGGGGGAGCACCATACAACACTTCAAAAGGAGTTAGTTTACACAAAGAGGGCAAAGGGGTATTCCTAGCTCTGAAGAGGGCAGAAGGTAGGAGGGTAGTCCAGTCCCCTATGCCAGTCTCTAGAGATAATTTGGTTAAAGTCTCCTTAATAGATCTGTTCATCCTTTCTACCTGCCCTGAGCTCTGCGGGCGATATGAACAGTGTAATTTCCAATTTATGCCCAGGGTCTTGGCTAATCCCTGACTTACCTGGGCCACAAAAGCTGGTCCGTTGTCTGACCCAATTACCTGAGGAAGTCCAAACCTGGGGAAGATGTCATCTAATATCTTCTTAGCCACCACCTGGGCTGTTTCCTTCTTGCATGGGTAGGCTTCCACCCATCCTGAAAATGTATCTACAAAGACTAGCAAATACTTTAGTCCATATTTGGCAGGCTTGATTTCAGTGAAATCAATCTCCCAATGTTGGCCTGGTCTCTCCCCTCTCAGTCTCTTTCCGGTTCCCATCTTAGTAGGATAGGCATTTACCAGTTGACAAGGTTGGCAGGACCTTACAATTTTTTCGGCCATTTCCTTTAGACTCTCTGGTTTTGGTACCCGAGGCCATTCCTTAATTAACTCCATCATTTTTCTGGCCCCTAAGTGGGTGAGTTGGTGAAGAGTTTGCAGATACTGATTTACCTCTGGTTCTTCAGAAAGGGAGTCTACAGTTGACACTGGTGGGAGGTTGTCGGGTTCAGTAACAATAAGTGCAGGGATCTCCTTCATGCGGGATGCCGCTGCCTTTGCTGCTTCATCAGCTCTTCTGTTTCCGGACGCGACGGTTTCCTTTCCCGTTTGATGACCTGGACAGTGAACTATCGCCAGTTCTTTGGGTAGGATAAACAGATGGGACTATATTAAGCTGAGATGCTTCTGCACCTCAAAGGAGATAGTGCCCAGAATACAAAAGTCACCCACTGAGTGGGAGAAATTATTCACCCAATACCCATCAGATAAAGGACTAATATCCAAAATGTACAAAGTATTGGCCGAACTATACAAGAAAAAAACATCTAACCCCATCAAAAAATGGGAAGAAGAAATAAACAGACACTTTGTAAAAGAAGAAAGGCAAATGGCCAAAAGGCACATGAAAAATGCTCCACATCACTAATCATCAAGGAGCTGCAAATCAAAACAACTATGAGGTACCACCTCATGCCACGGACATTGACACACATCACAAAGAAGGAAAACAAGCAGTGCTGGCGGAGACGTGGAGAGAAAGGAACTCTTTTTCACTGCTGGTGGGAATGCCATCTAGTCCAACCTTTATGGAAAACGATTTGAAGATTCCTCCAAAAACTGGAAATTGAGCTCCCATACAATCCAGCTATACCACTCCTAGGAATATACCGGAGGAACACAAAAATACAATACAAAAATCCCTTCCTCACACCTATATTCATTGCAGCACTATTTACAATAACCAGACTCTGGAAACAACCAAGATGCCCTTCAACAGATAAGTGTCTAAAGAAACTGTGGTACATATACACAATGGAATACTATGCAGCCATCAGGAGAAATGAAGTCATGAAATTTTCCTATACATGATGGACATGGAACCTAGTATGCTGAGTGAAATAAGTCAGAGGGAGAGAGAAAGACACAGAATAGTTTCACTCATCTATGAAGAAAAATGAAAGACATTTTTAGCAGTATCTCAGAGACAAGAGAGACTTGGGCTGCAAGGTGAAGCCCATGACACGAAGCTCACCACATAGAGTGATGAGTGTAGTTGAGAAATAACTACACTGAGAACTATCATAACAATGTGAATGAATAAGGGAAGTAGAAAGCCTGTCTCGAGTACAGGTGTGGGTGTAGTGGGGAGGGAGATCTGGGAAATTGGTGGTGGGAATCTTGCACTGGTGAAGGGGGGTGTTCTTTACATGACAGTAATCATACAACTACAATCATATTTGTAATCACGGTGTTTAAATAAAGATAATTTAACAATAAAAATATATAGCAGAATGCCCCGTGAATAAACTACTTGAAAAAATGCTGAATTATGATTTTAAAATAGTTTGGTTTGAAGTTGTTTATACTAGCAATTGTATAGTAGTTAGAAATTTAGGATTGAGCGATAGCACAGCTGATAGGTGCTTGCTTTGCAGGCAACCAAACTAGGTTTGAATCTCAGTACCATAAATTTCCCCTGAGCACACCAGAAGTGATCTCTAATTATAGTGCCAAGTGTATGACTTTGGCATAGCTGGCCATAGCCCAAAAAACAATTTTAAAAGTATCCTAAATATCATTAAATAAGGAATAGTATTCCTTCAAAGATTTAGGGCCATATGGACTAGTGTTCAGGGATCACTCCTGTCTCTATGCTCAAGAATCATTCCTAAAAATGCTTAGGGAATTAAATGCAGTGCCAGTGATCAAATAGGAACAGGCCAAATGCAAGGTAAACTCCTTAATCTCTATATTATATTTCCATGTAGATTCTGATAGTTTTAAATGAAAGATGCATTATATACTCTTTACTATAAATATGAAAATTGAATAATCTTACATAATTTCCTTTTTTCATGCATATTTCAACACACCATATAGGAAAAAAATCGTAATTATTTATATAGAAGTTTATATGCTTGTAGTGAGAAATACAAAGGACCATTTGCATATTTTTAACAACATTGTCTTCTTAACCTTGAAACTGTAGATAGCAATCACAATAAATAAGGCCACTATAGACCAAGGTATCTGCACAATAAGTAAATGCAATGAGATATGTCTCAATCTCAAGGCAACATATTTAAATGCCTCGCTAGTAGACAGAATGAATTTTTTAATAACCAACTTTGTACTCGTATAAAGCTTGCTTACCCTTTAGCATTGCCAGGTTTTCTGTGGCTTTGTAGTTTATTATTTTTCTGTTTTCAAAAGGATTTCCTGAGGCAATTAGCAGTCATATAAAGAGATAGAGACCATGAGCACTTCACTTCAAGTAATGGTTGACACTCAACACATTTTTCAAGTGCTATATTATCAGTTTGCTCCAGGGAATTAAAAAAAAAAAACCGTAACAAAATCTTCACAATTGCGCAGTGAGTTTGCTTTCAAATGTTCCTTCACTCCTGAGGCATATTTTCAGTACTTCACTGGGAGAAAGTTAATTTTATTTACACAAGCAAATTTGACATAAACAGAAGAGATTTGAATAGACTCTAATATCTCTGGTTAGAATGAGCTTTACTTACAAACTTATCAGGGAATATGGTATCAGTTGGCCAGTACACAAATCTTACAAATTAGGAGTTGTAAAATCACCATATGTTTGGATTTCTGATCTCAGGTTAATTGACCTGGAGCAATGATTGCTAAAGGAAATAATCTAAACCAGGCTGAGAGTTTCTGAAACACGTGTAGTCTGGAAATGTTCTATCACATATAGAGAGCAAGCTGCATGCCAGTACTCTCCTTTTTATTGACTACAGAGACAACCCCCCTCCCCCACCCCCGGGTGGAGGAGCAAAGACAAAGTAAGGACAGATAGTTCAGGCTATCCTGAGACAATCATGATTTGCATGTCAGATAATCTCTGTTTTGGAGAAAAACCAAGTTGTAAACAAACAAATACAAGAGAACCAAGGTTGATATTTGTTTTAAGTGAAACCAAATTGTAAATAAACAGATACAAAGAAACTATTGATAGTCTTTGTTTTGGGTAAAGGAAGTTGTTAAGTTGTAAACCAACAAGGAATTGCCAGCAAAAAGAAACTATTTTTAAAAAATATTTCCAATGAAGATGATTCTGGAATAGTTTTTTTTTTTTTAATAAACCTATGGGACTTGGTTGTCATAACATGACAATATTATGGTGAATTCTGAACACTCGAAGTCTTATTTAGAGGTCAGTCACTGAACTTGGACACTACATACACTTCTGTCTTGAAAGATTGGCAGCTCCATCTACTGTTTCTCAGAGTGAGGTACCAGGATTGAAGGATCACCTCTTCTTGTAATTTCCTTTCCTATGATGCTGGACTTTCACAGCATGTCAATTAATAGCCTTCAAGCTGGCAAGCTTTCAAACACTGGCTGACTTTCAGCAGTTTGATGGCACCTTTAGGACACCTACTTTGAAGACTGATATACTTCAAAAGAAAGCTTGATATTGCTATTAAAGTAAGGCATGTGAATCACACCCTTTCTTTGAAGCTTTCTATTTCTGTGTATATCCGTCTGGTCTGTTTATAACAGATGTAGGCTTCTGAAAAGCAGTCCTACTTGGCAATGAAAACTCATGGCTTTAAAAATCAGATTTCTTTTATTCTATTTTTTTCCGAGACATTTATTTTCTTCATGAGACATAGATTGGTTGGTAACTATTATACTAAATCTCATTCACATCATGTGCACAGATTATTTTTTTCATCGTACATCTTACTCAATATATTTCTCATAATATATTCTACATCTCTTTAACCATGCTTTTGTTGTTTTGACTACAGAGAAAAGGGGAAGAAACAGGTGCTCTCATCTTTCTTATATAGAACTTTCCAGAAACATGTCTGCATTCATAAGGTTTTGTATTTCCTCATATGCTAAAAACATCTTTTAAATAATCTGAAATAAAAGTATTCATCATATTACAGTGGTTCCATAGAGACTGATAGAATAGCCTGAAAATTCTAACAAAATATGCATAAACATACTTTCTTTTCTCCTTAAAATAAAATTCAGCAAGAGTACAAAGTATCTCATTCAAACACAACATATAATTTATAAGAAAGAAACCACAAATAATATATTATAGTGTATTTTCTTAGAAATTTTAGTACTTATATAAAAGATGCAGATTTAGGCACAATTTTTCTGTAATTAAACTTGGGGAGAACATTTAAAAGTTATACCTATCCAAATTTATATTTTCAATATTTATACATGAAAGCTGGTAAATATTGAATAAATGTTAAAGAATAATATATAATTAATATTATTTCTCATATACTTATTCTTCAATAATGACAATACTATTCTGCATAGAGTGGAAAGTCCTGTATTTTCATTTGGATGAAATTAAAATGTAGAGCTATTTCTAAAAGTGTGAGAAAATAACCCTCTTTTTACTACAATATTCAAGGTCACACTTATAGGAATGAATATACAATAACAAGATAGATTATGGACAGTTTTTCTTAGATATGTATGATTTTTGAAATGAAGAGATATAGATAAATAAATGCAATAAATAAATAAAAATGCAAGCCAAATAAGATCATATAGTGAAATCAAGCTTAAAGAATTTGAAATAATAGCACATAAGTAAAAAGCTACATTTAAACTCCTTAATAATGTAATATTAAAAAATAAGTATGATTCTACAATGATGAGCATCATACCATTTAAAATAATAATAGTCAACTTAGTTGCATAAAGAGTGCAGATTTTTTCATAGCTAGAGATATCATTACCTATTGACACTAACATTGAAAATATGTACTAAATTCTTCAGTGTAAACCACCAAGATGAACTTAGTAATACTAGAATACTCATATTTTGTTATTTGATCAGCCACTTGTTTTTATATTCATTCAATGAAATTTGAATAGAAATGATACACTGGCATATTATGACAAATAAAATCATAGAAAACTTAAAATAATAGTGAATAAATTTGATAGAATAGTGTCATAATTTGAATCTAAAGAGAAATTTTACTTTATTCATTGTTAAAGAGTATGAAAAAATCAAGTTGCTAATTAATAATATTACTTATTTGAGTACAAAAAACACAAATAAAAAGTAATTAGGTTCTCTATGGGAACTAATTCCAGTGCCTCTATCATGGTTCATAATTCTATGAAAGTTTATTAAAGTAACTCAGCTCCACTTTAATATGCTATAACATTCATCTAATACCTTATGTTATAGATTTCAATATATTATTTTTCAAATCCACATTCAGTAGCTTAACTACAATAGATCATTGAAATAGTTTTCTACCTGGCAGAAATAGGCTCCTACTCTTAGCCTATTATGTAGATATCCAATGACTCTAAATTTCCATTTTAAATGTGATTTTTGCCATCTAAAGGCAGAGGATAATAGTCCCAGTGACAGAAGGTAGAAGCCCAACTGATTTTTATCTACATTTAAAAACTAATTGTGTTCTGGTGAATAAATTTTTTAAATAAATGGCTCAACTGCAACTATAATCATGATTTTGGTCAAAAAATTAATCTTCAAAATTTTCTTTTTAAGAAAAGTTTTCTCAGTATTATTGTAGTCTTTTATCTGTAAAGTACCATTATAACAAAAAATGTATGTGAATTTTAAAACTAGAAAACTAAGTTGATGTTTTTGGCAACTGAAAATTAAATGCCATAACTAAATTACATCTATTTTGTAAGTAGTTTTTTGTTTTTGTTTTGGGGGCCACACCCAGTGGGACTCGGGTTACTCCTGGCTATGTGCTCAGAAATCGTTTCTGACTCAGGGAACCATATGAGATGCCTAGGATAAACCTGGGTCTGTCCTAGTTCAGATATTGTAAAGCAATTGACCTATAGCTGTGTTATCTCTGGTCCCTATTTTGTAAATATCATAAGGAAAATGGTAGGAATGAATTTAATGTTAGTTAAAACTTGATAATTCTATAGGTAGGAATGCATAGTATTTTATTCAGCATTTCTTTTTATATAATGTTATGAAATACCAATATGTCACTGTGCTTGCCCAAACACTATTATATATTCTTCTCCTCTAATGACATTATTTAAATTTGTTTTTGTAGCTCCATATTTGTCTGAAATTCTAACAGAGAATGACACTCTATAATATAAATATCTGTGAAAAGTTCATTGTAAAACTAAATCTTTATCATTTAAGTGTTTTTGTTACAATTTTTCTAAATTTATTTAAACGCTTTGCATTTCAAAAATTTTCATATACAGTTGTTTGGTGCATTTAATGTCCTAACACTAATCTCATGATTGAGTGTGACTTTCCTTCCACCAATAATCCCCGTTTTGCTCCCATCTTCCCACATCCAAGACTGCTCCCTAAGAGGCAAAAAGTAATTTATTTATATTGGTTGTTAAAGAAAAATGTAAATGGGACTATACAAACATTTAAGAGAAAATTTGTGAAATGTTTTATATCTTACAATGGTATTATTAAAATTATTATCTGAGAATTTACTGAGCTGTGTGCTGAGCCTATTGTTTACATTTATTTAGCTTAATGAACTTCTATGGTATTTCCAAGCCTATCAGTGTACCTTCTATGGTACTTCCAAATAAATCACAACTTGTTGTGATTTCTACTGGATAATCAGGATTATGTAAAAATTTAATCAAAATTATAATCTTGGGGCTAACAAGATAGTACAGCAAGAAAAGTTTTGCCTTGCATGCTACAGAAGCAGATTTTATCCCCAGTACTACACACAATACTCTGAATACCACCTGGAGTGATCCCATAGCACAGAATAAAGAGAAAACCCTTATTATTTCTGCAAGACCCAAACACCAAAAATGAAACAAACATCAACAAAATAAAGTGTCAAAACTATTTCATGCATCTACCTCTCTATTATTATTAATAATAATAAATATTATTATAAAAGATCAATTAGGAATGTCTATTGTTTTCATAAATATATCCTCTTATATCTTTTAAGCTGTAAATCTTGGTATCAAGATTTTCTCACCTTTCCTTTTTTGTGATTGGCTACTTGGTTGTGGTTCTCATATGATTTGAGGTGTAGTTCTCATGGGACTCAAAATTATGCAGCAATTTCTAAAATATTTTTAAAATATTGCAAACCACAATGTCTAAACGAATATATATTCTTTTATATATACATATATATATAAGAGATTCAGATAGAGAAAAGAAAAATGTCTGTAATAGAAGCATGCAGGAAGAAAGTCAGGTGTGAAATTGGGATGTTGGTGGAAAGATATGTGCACTGGTGGTGGTGGGGTTTGTACATTGCATGACCGAAACTCAATAGTAAATAATATTGTAACTGTGTCTCTTCTAGTGAACGAATTAAATAATTTATTTATAGAAATAAATCATATTAAAAATGTCTTTCATAGAAAGAGTCAGGTGGAAAGGCAAGAAGAAAGCTGGGGACTTTGATGTTGGGAAATGTGTACTGGTGAACAGGTGGGTGTTTGAACATTGTCTGACTGAAATACTAATCATGAACACTTTAGTAACTCTGCATCTCATTATTATTCAATTAAAAAGTATTGGTTAATTTTTTTGTTGTTGTTTCTGGGTCACACCCAGCAGCAATCAGGGGTTACTCCTGGCTTTACACTCAGAAATCACTCCTGGCAGGCTCAGTGGACTATATGAAATGTCAGGATTTGAACCACCATATTCTGCATGCAAGAAAAACACTTTACCTCCATGCTATCTCTATAGCCCCTGGTTAAATTAAAAAAAATCATTTATTAGCTACAGTAATACTATAGTGGGTATGAAACTTGTTTTGGGTATGCCAACCTGAGTTCCATTCCTGGCACTACATATTGTTCTTTATGAAGTGTATGCAGTGATACCAGAGTGAAGAGCCAGTAATAACCCCTGATCATCGCTGTGTGTAACCTAAAATAAAAAGCAAATGGGGAGGGAAGGAAGAAACAAAATTTAGAACAAATGAACAAATGAATAGAACCTACTTTTTTTGAATAAATATCACCATGCTCTTGAGTAATTCAGTTTCAGAATTTGATAATAGAAAATAAACTCTTTGGATGATGTTCTTTATCAAAATGACACAGTTTTATTTATATTATAGGAAAAAAAGTACAAGGGACTTATCAATATGCTTAGCAATAATGCAAGTATAATTGTCACAAAATAACAAGAATAATGTGTTCGGGTCACTAACTATTAAAAGTAAAACAACCTCATAGAACAGCTAACAGCAAAATTATTATTGTAATTAAGCTGTACTCTTCATGGTACTTAAACTGTTTTAATCTCTATTCTTAGGAATTATATTTCAGTCCTATTGCATTTTATCTCTCACAAGCTTTATAAGTTAAGTTTTACCTTAAAGAAAATTTCAGATCTCTAAACCAAACTTGCTACTTGTCAGCACTTTAAACTGAAGCATGCAATAAAATTAAAGCAGGGACAAAGAGCAGAGCCTGATTCCCCACTGCATGATTTTCAATGAGGCTGCCACTCAAGACCCACAGGAACTGCCTTTCCAGAAGAGTCTGTGGATGAAGCCATGTCACCGAAGGTAAGCTAGACCCTCCCACAAAGGGCAGAGCCTGATTCCCACCACACAATTTTCAACGAGGTTGCTGCCTAAGATCCACACAGCTGGTGTGGGAGCCAAGTCAACAGAGGTGAACTAGCCCTGTCCAAGAAGGATTGAGTAGAGGAGTCTGCCTGTTTGGCTTCACTTCATGGCCACATACATCTCCTTGTCAACACTAAGAAAACATCTTACTATAAGAGTGACAGTGGGGAAACAATGCTGGCCTTCACTATGCATAGAGAATGGAGATCACAGCTCTGAGGATCTGAAAAGTGCAAACCACCTATTTAGTCTCTCAGATAATGAGTTAAGATAAATACGGAGAACCCTCAAGGAACTCAAATAAACAAATAAAAATCAAGAGATTATGAAAATAGAAATGAGTAAATTCCAAAATGAAATAACAGGGCTTAAAAAAATAAACAGGGTAGGCTCAATGAAAACATCACTGGAAATCCTCTCCAAAATAGTAACAGCAGCTAAGACTGCTAGATGATGAGACCTAGATGATGAGATGCATAACAATTCCACACAACAGAAGAGATGGTTAAAAAAAAAAAGCCTTTAAGCTAATGATCAGACAATGGAAAAAAATTTCTTAAAGAATGTGAACAGAAGAAAATAGATGTCTTTGATGAACTCAACAGAAACAACATAAAAATCATTGGAATCCCAGAGACCCAGGAAGAAAATTCCCATAAAGAATCAGTAGCCAAGAACAGCATTGCAGAGAAACACACAAATGTAAATAGTGCATGCAATCAAATCCTTATGCCCAAAGAGTATCAGTTAAAAGAGACCTGAAGTAAAGCACCCTAAGACACATTTTAGTCACAATGACAAATCCCACAAATAGAGATAGAATACTGAAAGCAACAAGATCAGAAAGGAAAATTACATTAACAGAGCATCCTTAAGATTTATAATAGAAGTTTCACTAGAGATTTTAAAGGTTCAAAGGCAGTGGTGGGATATAGTGACAAAACTCAATGAAACAAATGTTTTGCCTAGAATACTTTGCCCAGCCTAATTTACATTCAGTTTTTGAAGGGAGCAAACATATTTTCATAGATAATTAACAGCTCAGAAACTTTATAGAATCAAAACCAGCCTTAAAAGAAAAACTGAAAAGTCTACTTTAAGACAAGACAGACCAAGAGATGTACCAAGCTCCTCCACAGAGACACTCAATCCCATGACAATGATCTCTTTCAATGTCAATGGACTAAATACACCATTTATAAGAGAAACAGTGTGGCAAAATGGATCAAACAGCTAAATACAACACTGCTGCCTACAATACATCTAAATAGTTAGAACAAAATAGACTCAAACTTAAAAATTGGAGGACATCACCCAAGCAAACAACTCCCTTAAAAAAGCTGGAATGGAAGCCAGAACAGTGGTGCTGAGCAGTAAGGCATCATCAGCCTTGCCAGTACTAGTCTAGGAAGGACTGTGGTTTGATTCCCTAGCATCTCATATGGCCCCCCAAGCCAGGAGTGATTTCTGAGTGCATAACAAGGAGTAATCCCTGAGCACCACTGGGTGTGGCCCCCTCCCCCCCCCCCAAAAGAATGAGAGAAATAGCTGAAATGGCCATATTAGTATCAAATGACACACAAACTTTAGACTTAGAAAATTTATAAGGGACAAAGATGCCATCACATAATAATCAAGGAATATGTACAACAGGAAGAAATTAGACTCCTAAACATAATTCAACCAATGAGAGATCAGATAAATATTTACAAAAATGTTGACAATTCTGAAAGAAGACATCAGTAGCAACACTCTAATACTGGGAGACCATAATACCTCCCTGTTACCCCTTGATAGGTCAACCAGATGAAACCTAAAGAAATTACATGCTAGCTCTAAAAAGGAGAAATGGAAAAAAGTGGACTAGTATATATATATATATATATATATATATATATATATATATATATATATATATATATATATAGTATATATACGATATATAAGTTAGTATATATAGGTATATATATATACCTAGTGTGTATATATATATACAAGTTATATATGTGTATATATATATATATATATATATATATATATATATACACACACACACACAAGTCAGTACAAACTAACTTCCCAGATCATATTGCACTGAAATTAGAAGTGAACTACAAACACAGGGGAAATCTTTAACACCTGGAAATTGAAAATCAAAACAGAGAAGGACAAAGAACTTAGTCCATTAATTTAGTTACTTACAAACAATGATTCTAAGTTTAATGTGTGGGTTTTTACATTCTGTATAAGAGTATAATCTGGGGGCTGGAGTGGTGGTGCAAGCAGTAGAATGTCTGCCTTGCACGTGCTAACCTAGGACATCTGGAAAGCATGTGGACCAAAAACCAAAGAAAAAATAAAATAAAAATGAAAATAAAAAAGAGTACACTCTGTATAAGTCATTGGATACTGTTGTTTTCTCTTTAATTTTTGCTATATTTGGAATTTATTATATAAAGTCATTTTCATTGTGAAAGTAAATTGTAAGCTGATGAGTTAATGCTGTGAAGTTCTATAAATCTCCATTAATGATCTACTTTTTAAACTCTCTTCAAAGCTCAAAAAAGTATGCTATATATTAGTTTGATCATTAGATTTAATTAGATTATGCTTTACAAATATTTTCAGAAGAGCTAAGGATTCCTATGTTTTATCAATCTGAACTATGTATTTCATATAAAAGTTAATACTATATCACTATGAAGGTGTGCCAAATTATGTTTGACTGCCTCCCAATATCTGACTTTTACTGTATAACTTCATATTCTCTCATATGAGCAGAGTAAATTTTCTTGTTTCTTTATATTCTTGGCTGGCTTTAAACTGTGTGACATTTGAAGATATTTCCTAGGTAAAAACCTGTAAGAAACTTCTATGATTAGTCTTTCTCCCTACTCCTCTGCCAACTCCATAGCAATGCTGCTTTCAGATAATTGTTACAGCCTCAAATGATCACATGTAGAGAACAACAGAATTCAACTATTTGTGTAATGAAGCCATGCTTAAGGTATAGCTTGCTGCAGAGCTGCCAAACAATCAGATAATCACCGACTAACCACTTTACTGTGAGGAACAGGTGTTTACTGCTATTTGTCATTTTGATGTTCTCGTTTTTCATATTCCTTGTAATGACAATGAAAAACTGATCTGAATGTTATATATATTCCTATTTTATTGTCATAATTTTGTTTCTATTGTGTTAGGTTCATGATATTTATGAATGCATGTGTATATGAGAAATATTATCTATATATAGATGTTGACATAGCCATTTGTATCTATCCTTGTTCTTCCTGTATATTATCTTTTCAATTTGTTAATATCTCTCACCATATTTTACAAATCTAATGTAATCATTCTTATAATCTGTATTTAAATTTATCCAACATATTTTATTATAGCTTACTAGTTTTATAGTAAACTCTACATATGACTTTATCACTATATATTTATCTTTAGACATGTCTATAATATATACGTATTGTTCTAAAGGAGTTCATATTTGGAGAAAAGTTGAAAAAAGTCAAGAAGCTACTACTTACCATAAATACCTTCTACTAAAAATTTCAAATAAAGAGAAGAGGCTATTATCATGTCTACTGCCTGACATATATAAAGTGACAATAGGCTTAGACAGAATTAAATATAAAATTTCCCTGATAATCCTGTAAACGACATTTTGTAAAATGTTTATTCAATCTTTTATGGAATGTTTATTTCATACAATATCCTTATTTATTAAAAAAACTCTAAAATACAATAATGGTATTTCAAAAGCAAAACACTCCAATTTTTTAGTTACTGTTAAATTTAAACTTTCCTATTCTTCTGAAAATGGGGAAAAAGTTATTTATATAGTCATTTAATAGAAATATCTTCAAAGAGATGTCAATTTTTGAAATATTATTATATTTTCTTCTTTTTATCTTTTTTTTTTTGGTTTTTGGGCCACACCCATTTGACGCTCAGGGGTTACTCCTGGCTATGCTCTCAGAAATCACCCCTAGCTTGGGGGGACCATATGGGACGCCAGGGGATCGAACCGCTGTCCATCCTACGCTAGCGCTTGCAAGGCAGACACCTTACCTCTAGCGCCACCTTCCTGGCCCCTCTTCTTTCTATCTTTTAATTCTGTAAACAGTTCATTTTACTTGCTCAGTGACAATATTTTAATAATTTTTATATCAGCGTATATAGCAAAAAACAATCTTATCTTTTTCTTTATTTTTTTTTTGTTTTGTGACTACACCTGGCAATGCTCAGGGGCTACTCCTGGAATTGCTCCTGGCAGGCTTGGGGGACCATATACTATGCAGGGGATCGAACCACATTTGCCCAAGGTTGGCTGCATGCAAGGCAAATGACTTACCGCTATGCTATCATTCAGACCCTTCTTATCAAGACAAATTACTTCGCATTAAAATGATAGCATATAAGACTCTGAAGTTAAGTGATGTCATTCAGACCCTTTTTTATCAAGACAAATTACTTCGCATTAAAATGATAGCATATAAGACTCTGAAGTTAAGTGATATCTTCAGCTACTATTTTAAAAATATTGTTTAACTTTTGCTTCTAGTTAATATGGAATCATTTTTCAGTCAATATGGAATCATTTTTCAGTCAAGTTGTCTTTCATTCGTAAGCAATTATTTTTTTTAAGAATTCTAGGGGCCAGAGCGATACGCAGCAGTGGGCATTTGCCTTACACATGGCTGACCCAGAACAGACCTGTGTTTGATTGCCAGCGTCCCATCTGGTCTCCCAAGCCAGGAGCGATTTCTGAGCTCATAGCCAGCAATAACCCCTGAACTTCACAGGGTGTGAGGCAGCAGAAACCCCTGAACCTCACCAAAAACATAAACCAAAAAAATAGTGTTCTATATATTTTTCTTATATATCACATCTATAAGAATTATGACTCATTTTCTTGCCTCCTTTGCATCTAATTACAATGCCACCTGGATTGTGCTTATTTTAGTTTATGCTTCTAATTATTTAAGTAAACTTTTGGCATAAAAACAAAAAGTTCTAAATAATGGAGATTTCTCTATTAACACATTTCATATGTTAGTCTTAATATATTTTAATATTTTATTCAAAAACTCCTATAAAACTTAAATTATAGTATCTTAATTTATCCTCCCTGCCAGCTGCTTTTATTTTCTTTAAATTTTGGTATTGCAAATGTAATTCGACCAGATGGTGACACAAGAAGCTCTCTAATTTGTCTTCTCCCACAGATATACTGAATGTATGTTATACATGGAGCAATTCTCTCTGAGAAAAATCTACAAATAAACTATGTAGTCTAATACATCATGCATTTAGAAAATACATACATTTAAATACATTGGAAATACTTGAGATGTTCTCTCATCATATAAAGGGTATGGACAAGATAGTGTCCTCATCTTCACATTATATAACTCTAAAATATAGGGATATATATATATATACATATATATATATATATAATCATATAGGTTTATAGAGGGAAGCCTAAATATGGTTTCCTTAAGAGTTCAGGATTCGGGGGCCGGGAGGTGGCGCAAGAGGTAAGGTGCCTGCCTTGCCTGCGCTAGCCTTGGACGGACTGCGGTTCGATCCCCCGGTGTCCCATATGGTCCCCCAAGTCAGGAGTGACTTCTGAGCGCATAGCCAGGAGTAACCCCTGAGCGTTACCAGGTGTGGCCCAAAAACCAAAAAAAAAAAAAAAAAAAAGAGTTCAGGATTCGACACCGGCCCAGTGGGGCCCAACTGTGAAAAACTCTGAGTGTGACCTGTCTATGTCTGTCTACTGTCCTCTTGCGTGAAACTCCTGCCAGTGGGACAAAAAGAGGCGCCAGCGGAGCACGGCCGCTCCGCGTCGCTACTCGGCCGTGCACTCTTTCTAAGGAAAGAACACCATTGCAACAAGAAGGAAAAATCACACTAAGAACGGCGCTATATCACAGAAGCAAACATTTCTCTCTGGACTGTCTTCTCTGTTGCATGCTCGGGCCTAAGATTTGACCCAGTGTGAGGCTTCATCCACGGAGGACTCCCCTCCCTTAGAGGCAAGTCAGCCCGTCCAGAAAGGGAGAAGCAAGAGGAGTGTGCTGCCTGCATCATATAGACAATGAATACCACAACAACACGTAGAAAAACCCACAATACAAGTGTGACAATGGGGAAACAACGCAGGCCAGCATCAGACATAAAGAATGAAGATGACAATTCTGAGGACCAGATAATGACCAACCAACTAATCAACCTCTCAGATAAGGACTTTAGACTAGCAATATGGAAGATGCTCAAAGAACTAAAAGAAACCATGGATCGAGTTGAACAGAACACTAATAAGAACCAAGAAAATATGAAGACAGAAATCATAAACTCCAAACTGAAATAACATGTCAACTAACAGGACTGAAAAAGTCAGTAAACGAAGTGAATGACAAAATGGATAAGCTCTGGGACAGGGTATCAGAAGCTGAGAATAGACTTGGTGCTGTGGAAGATGAGATACATAACAATTCCATACAGCAGGAGAGATTGGACAAAAAACTTAAAGCAAATGAGCAGACAATGGAAAAATTAGTCAAAGAATGGGAACAGATAAAAATAGAAGTCTATGATAAGATCAACAGAAACAACTTAAGAATCATTGGAGTACCAGAGACCCAGGAAGAAAATTTCCAGGAAGAATCAACGGTCAAGAACATCATTAAAGAGAAACTTCCAGAGCTAAGAATATATGTGAACAAATTCTGCATGCCCGAAGAGTACCAACCAAAAGAGACCCCAGAAAAACCACCCCAAGACACATCCTAGTCACAATGACAAATCCCACAGATAGAGACAGAATTCTGAAAACAGCAAGATCAAAAGGGGAAATCATGTTCAAGCAAGCTTCCCTGAGATTTACAGCAGACCTGTCACCAGAAACACTCAATGCCAGAAAGCAGTGGTGGGATATTGTGACAAGACTGAATGAAATGAATGCTTCACCCAGAATATTATACCCAGCAAAACTCACTTTCCGGTTTGACGGAAGAATACATGGTTTCACAGACAAAAAACAGCTCAGAAACTTCACAGACACAAAACCAGTCTTAAGAGAAAAACTGAAAGACCTAATCTAAGACAAGACTACCCAAAAGACACACCAAATTTTGAAATAAAGATGGCGTTAAATCCCAGGACAATTCTTTCTCTCAACGTCAATGGACTAAATGCACCAGTTAAGAGACACAGAGTGGCTAAATGGATCAAAAAACTCAATCCAACCTTCAGCTGCCTACAAGAAACGCACCTGAATAGTCAGAACAAACATAGACTCAAAATAAAAGGCTGGAGAAAAATTATCCAAGCAAACAACACCCATAAAAAAGCTGGAGTGGCCATACTAATATCAGATAATGCAAACTTTATACTCAGGAAGGTTGTAAGGGACAAAGGCGGACATTTTATATTAATCAAGGGGTATGTAGAGCAGGAAGAATTCACTCTCCTAAACATATATGCACCGAATGAGGGGCCAGCAAAATATTTAATACAACTGTTGACAAATCTGAAAAATAATATCAACAACAACACAATAATTGTGGGGGACCTTAACACGGCTTTGTCAACACTGGATAGGTCAACCAGACTGAAACCCAACAAGAATATACTAGACCTGAGGAGAGAAATGGAAGAAAGAGGCCTAGTGGATATATATAGGACACTCCATCCCCAGAAACCTGGATACACATTCTTCTCCAATGTACATGGGACATTCTCCAGGATAGACTACATGCTGGCACATAAAACATACCTCCATAAGATCAAGAGGATAGAAATTTTGCAGACTACCTTAGCTGACCACAAGCCTCTGAAATTATTTGTGAACTCCAAAGGGACTCAGAAGAAAAACTTTAACACCTGGAAGTTAAAAAGCTGCATGCTCAATAACCAGTGGGTCCGAGATGAAATCAAGGAGGAAATCAAAAGGTTCCTGGAAACAAATGACAATAAAGACACAAACTATCAGAACTTATGGGACACAACAAAAGCAGTACTGAGAGGAAAATTTATAGCTTTGCAAGCACACATCAGGAAGGAAGAAGGAGCTAACCTGAGTAGCTTAATGACACAGCTAATAGAACTAGAAAATGCTCAACAAAAGGACCCAAGACTAGGAAGACAGAAGGAAATAACAAAGCTGAGAGCAGAAATCAACGAAGTGGAAACTCAAAAAACAATCCGAAAGATCAACGAAAGCAGAAGTTGGTTCTTTGAAAAAAAAAAACAAGATTGATAGACCACTGGCAAACCTAACAAAGAAAGAGAGAGAGAGAAACTTGATAACTCGTATTAGGAATGAAAAAGGAGAGATCACTACTGATATGACAGAGATTCAAAGGTTAATCAGAAACTACTTTGAAAAACTCTATGCCACTAAAAATGAGAACCTGGAAGAAATGGATAAATTCTTGGACTCTTATAATCTTCCACGGTTGAAGGAAGAGGATGTAGCATATCTAATCACCCCCATCACCATTGATGAAATTAAAACAGTAATCAAATGTCTGCCGAAAAACAAAAGCCCAGGTCCAGATGGATTCACTAATGAATTCTATCAAACTTTCCAAGAGGAACTACTGCCAATCTTGGCAAGACTCTTTCATAAAATCGAACAAACAGAAACACTTCCAAATAGCTTTTATGAAGCCAACATCACCTTGATACCTAAACCAGACAGAGATGCTACCAAAAAAGAAAATTACAGACCAATATCACTGATGAATGCAGATGCAAAGATCCTCAACAAAATCCTGGCAAATAGGATTCAATGCCTCGTTAAGAAGATCATCCACTACGATCAAGTAGGTTTCATCCCAGGAATGTAAGGCTGGTTTAACATCCGTAAATCTATCAACATAATACACAACATCAATAACAAGAAAAATAAAAACCACATGATCATATCAATAGATGCAGAGAAAGCATTTGATAAGGTCCAACACCCATTCTTGATCAAAACTCTCAGCAAGATGGGAATGGAGGGAACCTTTCTCAATATAGTGAAGGCCATCTACCACAAGCCAGTGGCAAATATTATCCTCAATGGAGAAAAACTAAAAGCCTTCCGTCTAAATTCTGGCACAAGGCAAGGCTGTCCTCTCTCACCACTCCTATTCAACATAGCACTGGAAGTACTTGCTATAGCGATTAGGCAAGAAGAGGATATCAAGGGAATCCAGATAGGAAAGGAAGAAGTCAAGCTCTCACTGTTTGCAGATGACATGATACTCTACTTAGAAAACCCTAAAGACTCTATCAAAAAGCTTCTAGAAACAATAGACTCATATAGCAAGGTGGCAGGCTACAAAATTAACACACAAAAATCAATGGCCTTTCTCTACACCAATAGTAATAAGGATGAAATGGACATTAAGAAAACAACCCCATTCACAATAGTGCCACACAAACTTAAATATCTTGGAATCAACTTGACTAAATATGTGAAGGACCTATACAAGGAAAACTATAAAACTCTGCTCCAAGAAATAAGAGAGGACACACGGAAATGGAAATGCATACCCTGCTCATGGATTGGCAGGATTAACATCATCAAAATGGCAATACTCCCCAAGGCATTATACAGATTTAATGCCATCCCTCTAAATATACCCATGACATTCTTCAAAGAAGTGGATCAGACACTTTTGAAATTCATTTGGAACAATAAACACCCTCGAATAGCTAAAGCAATCATTGGGAAAAAGAATATGGGAGGAATTACTTTCCCCAACTTTAAACTGTACTACAAAGCAATAGTTATCAAAACAGCATGGTATTGGAATAAGGACAGGTCCTCAGATCAGTGGAATTGGCTTGAATACTCAGAAAATGTTCCCCAGACATACAATCACCTAATTTTTGATAAAGGAGCAGGAAATCCTAAATGGAGCAGGGAAAGCCTCTTCAACAAGTGGTGCTGGCACAATTGGATAGCCACTTACAAAAAATTGAACTTATACCCCCAGCTAACATCATGTACGAAGGTAAAATCCAAATGGATTAAAGACCTCGATATCAGCCCCAAAACCATAAAGTATATAGAACAGCACATAGGCAAAACACTCCAGGACATTACAGGCATCTTCAAGGAGAAAACTGCACTCTCCAAGCAAGTGAAAGCAGAGATTAACAGATGGGAATATATTAAGCTGAGAAGCTTCTGCACCTCAAAGGAAATAGTGCCCAGGATACAAGAGCCACCCACTGAGTGGGAGAAACTGTTCACCCAATACCCATCAAATAAGGGGCTAATCTCCAAAATATACAAGGCACTGACAGAACTTTACAAGAAAATACATCTAACCCCATCAAAAAATGGGGAGAAGAAATGAATAGACACTTTGACAAAGAAGAAATACACATGGCCAAAAGACACATGAAAAAATGTTCCACATCACTAATCATCAGGGAGATGCAAATCAAAACAATGATGAGATACCACCTCACACCTCAGAGAATGGCACACATCACAAAGAATGAGAATAAACAGTGTTGGCGGGGATGTGGAGAGAAAGGAACTCTTATCCACTGCTGGTGGGAATGCCATCTAGTTCAACCTTTATGGAAAGCGATATGGAGATTCCTCCAAAAACTGGAAATCGAGCTCCCATACGACCCAGCTATACCACTCCTAGGAATATACCCTAGGAACACAAAAATACAATACAAAAACCCCTTCCTTACACCTATATTCATTGCAGCACTATTTACCATAGCAAGACTCTGGAAACAACCAAGATGCCCTTCAACAGACGAATGGCTAAAGAAACTGTGGTACATATACACAATGGAATATTATGCAGCTGTCAGGAGAGATGAAGTCATGACATTTTCCTATACATGGATGTACACGGAATCTATTATGCTGAGTGAAATAAGTCAGAGAGAGAGAGAAAAATGCAGAATAGTCTCACTCATCTATGGGTTTTAAGAAAAATGAAAGACACCCTTGTAATAATAATTTTCAGACATAAAAGAGAAAAGAGCTGGAAGTTCCAGCTCACCTCAGGAAGCTCACCACAAAGAGTGATGAGTTTAGTTAGGGAAATAACTACATTTTGAACTGTCCTAATAACGAGAATATATGAGGAAAATGGAGAGCCTGTCTAGAGTATAGGCTGGGGTCGGGTGGGGAGAAGGGAGACTTGGGACAGTGGTGATGGAAATGTTGCACTGGTGATGGGTGGTGTTCTTTACATGACTGAAACCCAAACAGAATCATGTATGTAATTAAGGTGTTTAAATAAATAAAAAAAAAGTAGATGGAGTCGAATCAAAATTCAATACATCTCTTACTTACTAAAATTACCTTGCAAGTATAAAATTGAGGCATTTTTTGTGAATTATAGAAGATAAGTTAGATATTGATATTTATATTATTTTTGCTTTCAAATAAAATGTTTTGAAACTATAAAAAAAAGAGTTCAGGATTCAGCCTCTTTGACTATGAGACACTCTTTTTCGATAGGGCCATCTCAAGGAGACTGTAGAATATCACTTTAGGCATAATTTGATTACTCGGGCTGGGATAGTCAAAATTAGTACCTTGATGCTTGTACCTGCAAGGTAGGAATCACCAGTACTCTCCCAATAATGTATAGACACAGAAGTCACAGAGTGCTCAATGGTGTTCAGGATTATATCTAGTGGTTTTCTAGTGCCAGCAATAGAAGCAGAGTCTCATGCAAGCAAAGAATGTTACCCCTGTGCTACTTTCCCAGAATCCTCATAACAAAAATTTTTAATTATTTTATCTACTTAAAGGTTCATGATTTACAAAGTTTTTGCTAGTTGAGTTTTAGGTATAAAATATATCAACATGTATCCTACCAATGATGTCAACTCTCAGGAAAAATGTTCCATATATACTCCATCATTGCTAACCCCTCCCTCCCCCTGTCTGGCACTTTGGCAGGCACATCACGGAGTTCAGTATTATAGCTTAGTTCTTATGTTATTAATACTACTTAGCCTGTGTTTTGGATGTATATACACCACTTTCCCACTTCACCAGTATAATTGAAGCACCAGCCCATGTTTTCCTATTACTTTTTTCTCATCTTCCTATTTCCTGTCTTTAATTATTTTTGTTTTTTTCATTCTCCATTTTAAACTCTGGGCTCTAAGATAATTTAGACATTCCTCCTTAATTTTATTTCTTCTCTCTCTCTCTCTCTCTCTGTTTTTTTTTTTTTTTTTTTTTTTTTTTTTTTTTTTTTTTTGCCATTTGGATTACTATGTTTTGTTGTCAATCTGTTAGAGTTTGTTATGTTTGGTCTCTTTTTTGCATCTTGCATTTGTACAGCCATCTCTTTCAAGAGAGTGGGAAAATTCTCAGCTATTATTTCTTTCACTATTTGTTCTTCTTTTCCTTTTGCCTCCCCTTCTGACCTTACATTTTTTTTTCCCAATGTTTTGTCCCTCATTTCTTTATTGAGGTTCTTTTGTTGTTGGCTTACATTTTGTCTTCAAGTTCATCCGTGCAATTCTCTATGTGTTTAATTATGCTATTATGGCTTGCTAGCATGTTTTATATTTCTCTTCCATTTGTATGGATTCTTTTATCTTTTTTTTTTTATTTAGTTTTGTATTTGTTTTTGGCCCACACCTGGTGGTACTCAGAGGTTACGTTTGGCTGTGTGCTCAGAAATCATTCCTGGCAGGCTCAGGGGATTATGTGAAATGCCAGGAATTGAACATAGGTCTGACCTGAGTTGGCAGCATGCAAGGCAAATGCCCTACCACTGTGCTATCTCACCAGCCCAAGGATTCTCTCATTTTCTGATGAGTTCTCTTTGAGTTGGTTAAATTGTTGATCTGTGGACTTCTTAAATTCTTTGATTAGTGATTCCCTGAATTCCATTGCTAAGACATTAAATGCTGATGTTAGATCCTCATTTTTAGGGTTTTTGTGCTTTGGAGGACTTGAAAATTTGGTAGATTTTCTCTCCATATTCCCAGCTGCTGGTGTCTTCCTGAGTTTTCCCATTGTTCTTTGCATTGAGTGGGATGGAGTGCTGGAGTTTCAGGGTGTTTACAAAAAGTGGTTGTTAAATTGTGTAAGAGTTGTTTGAAGGTATATTGGCCTTTTTGTCCTGAGCAGGCTTGGAGCCTTTGTTATGGTGACTAGAAAGTCCTGAGGAGGAAGGAATGGGGAGGGGCTGGTTTGTAGACACCAAATTTATAGGGTGACCCCTGGGGGTATCCTTGCCTACCACCCCAGCAGAGTTTCTGTCTGTGAGGTTGGGGTTTGGGAGGGTTGGGGCTGTTCTCACTGACCTGTCTGCCCTAAGAGGGCTTGGGGTTTTTGTCATGTAGGCTGAGAGGTACTCTTTATTTAATTTCTAAATCTAATTATCCAATAGTACAGATAAGTAATATCATCCTGTATTAATATTTTTGACTCATTTTACTCAACATAAATTCCAATATCAATTGATTTGTACAAAATCGCACAATTCCATCATCTATCTCAGTTTGATAGTATTTCATTTTGTATGTGCACCACATTTTCAGATTCCATTCACCTATGATTGGAAACCTAGATTGATTCCATATCTTATTTATTATACTAAGTGCAGTAATAAATAATGTTTTTACATTCATACAAAAATTTTTTTAGTTCTAAGAATATCCAAGAGTGAAACTGTTTTTGTCATAGGACAGCTCAATTCTAAGTTTACAAAGGACTCACAATAGCATTTTTCTCAGGGTTTGAACCAGATAACATTCTCACAAGAAGTGAATGAGTTCCTTTTCTTATCACATACCACCAGCACAATTGTTCCTAATATGTTTGATTTGTGCTATTTACACTGGTGTGAGATGCTATCTGATTGTGGTCTTGATTTGGATAAGTGAAGCTGAGAAAATTTTTGTATCTACTGGTTAACTACTTGTCTTTCTTTGAGATAGAGAGGCAACAAAATAAAAATAAAGAAAAAAGAAAAAAACTATTTCAATCAAATAAATTTTGCAAGGCAAAAGAAACATGGACTACAACTAAAAGATAGTTAACTGAATGCAAAACTATATGTAACAAACAATTCCAGTAAAGGTTGATATCCATGATAAAGATAAATAAGAGCAACAACAAAAATTAAAAAAAAAATTAAAATCCTCTTAAAAAATGGGGAAAAAATGAAAAGAGAAACCCCAAATTGTAAGGCTTCCATGTGAGTGATGGAAATTTAAAATGTTTTTACCTGAAGGCCATAAGGCTTACATTCATGAATAGTACAGAATTATATGTAACATACAAACAGTTCTTAATTAACTGTTATCCAAACAATTGAAGGAATCCCTTCAGGGATCAATGCCTACAAAAAAAAAAAAAAAAGAAAAAGAAAAAAACAACCTTTCCATGCTCAGTTTTTAGTACTGCCTGAGGGCCTATCACCTAATTAACACACACCTAGGTGAGTAGAATCTTTCTTGGAGCCTGAGACAAATTGTACTATACTCAACTTCTCCTTTCTTGCTCCAGCTCCCTGAAACAATGATACAAAATTGTTTGATTTTTCTTGAAGGAGTAAGGACACATATCGATGTCCCTAGTATTAAAATACACTGCTATCCTAGTTCTGTTGTTAATGCAGCATGCATTTTTGAGTCCGTAAGTAAATACATACATTTTAGAATACATTAGTTTTCCCCCACAATTACATAACATAAATCAGTGCAAAGTGAATAAGAAAACATACCCTGAAAAAGTTTAGCTTCATATATTTCCATTCTTAAACAAAAGGTGTTGTCTTTTCTTCTCCTCTCTTTTTCTTTTTCTCCTTTCTTATTCCCTCTCCTACCTTCTACTTTACTCTTCTCCTGAGGCTTGGGGTTGTGCCACACTCAGCTGTACTTAGGTTTTACTCTTGGCTCTGTGACCAGGGATCAGGAGGTGCTCAAGGAATTATAACAATACAGTATTGACGGACGGTCAAATGCATGCCACACAAGTGCCATAACTCCTATACTATGTCATTGGTCACAAGGGGTACAATTTCTAATTAACCTCCATTTAAATGCAAAATACAGGTCTTGGCACACTCTCAAATATAATGATTCACTAACACAAAGACAATGGCTTGGATAATTATAACCATTATAAATGCTTAAAATGTAGCTAAGGTTTGTTGTGGCCAAGGCTCATTGAGGGAATTTATCTGTCCAATATCATTCTTTTAAGGCAAGTAGAGATGACTGTGTTATCTAAAGTGCAAAAACAAATGTAGAATGTCAGTTAAGAATTAACATTTAAGAAATATATATTTCAAATAAAATAGCAAGATATATATATATATAGACATTCAATTTAATAAAAATAATTCAGTGATCTTCCTGATAAAAATTCAAACAATAGTCATAATGATGCTCATCAAGGTCAGGAAAAGCAGTCGATTGGCAAAGTGAGACTTTCACAGAGTTAAAGATAATGAGTAACAATTAAAATTATGGAAGTTAAGTATGCAGTAACTGAACTGAAAAAAAAGTAGTTGAGTGAATCAAGAGCAAACTAGATCAAGCATATAGAAGAATACATGAAATCATAAATAGGACAGTAAAAATTTTGTAATCAAATACTAAAAATAAAAAAAGGATTGGAGACCATTTAAGGGAATATTTGACCATATAAAGTGAACCATGATATACATTAACCATGGAAGAGTAAGAAAAGGAAAAGGAGAGAAAAGCAGAATGCTCATTCAAATGAATAGTGGCTAATTTTTTTTTTACTAGCCTGGGAATAAAAGCTCATCTCAGTACAGGAAACCAAGAATTTCAAACAAGATACCAAAAAATTTTCAAGTTAAAGACAGAAAACTTTCAAGCAATCAACAGAGACATCCCTTGTTACATTCAAGGGAAACCTTATAGACTAGAAGAATTTTTAGCAACCACCTTCAATATCAGACAATAGTAGAAAGATCTATTTAACATACTAAAATGCATAGTAATCATTCATTTATTTTACAATCATGATTTGGATGGTATAACAAGAAGTACTCATGAGCTACTTATCTCTGATCGTTCAACTATGAATTTTTACTCAATAACATGTACTTTATCATTTTTAAAGAGAGGAATATTAACTTTCTGAGAGGCAAAGGTAAGTATGACCTTTCATAAATATTAAAGGAACTTTTGATATAAGAAGCGACATAATTATAGTAAATTTTAAAATAATAATTAACCTTGGAAGATGGGCTGTTAATTTTGTGTGATTGCTAGACACAGTTGGCGGTGCTCTGAATCTATTCCTGTCTTTCTGTCCAGTGGAAAAATTATAGTGGCAGAGATAAAATGAGGTTTGGCCATGTGAAGGTAAGTATTTTATCCCCTACACAATCTCTCTAACCTAAAGAACTATCATATAAAAAATTCCTAACAGAAACACAATATAAAAAAATAAATGAGATGGGATGTTCATCAGACCAACCACACTACTTATGTAAAGACTCTATGTGATCCACAGCACTGTCAAATAATAAAAATACAGGAAGTTGAGGCAGCTGGAGTGATAGTACGGAGGTAGGGCTTGTCTTGTACACAACCAAACCTGGATGACACCGGTTTGATTAGCAGCATTCCATATGGACCCTGAGTCTGCCAGGAACAACTTCTGAGTGCAAAACCAGGAGTAATCCCAGTGAGAGCTCCCTGGTGTGGCCTCAAAACCAAAAACCAAAACAAACAAACAAACAAACAAAAAACCAAAACAGGAAGAAAGTAGTAAAATTTAGGAAGGTAAAACATAGAAAATTCTGTATTTATACACGTTTGTCTTACTTTGGGGCCAGAGTTGATGGTGTTCAGATCTGATTCCATATCTGGGCTAAACGATCACTGTAGCAAATGATCAAAGAACTATATGAAGTGGGAGAGGTTCAATCCAGGGCAGCCACATGAATGACAAGCTCCAACTCTTGTAAAATTTCTCCTGCTTTAGTATGTTTTTATTCTAAAATTGGGAATGTTGCACTGGTGAAGGGGGTTATTCTGTTTATGACTGAAACCCAACTACAAACATGCTTGTAATCAAGATGCTTATATAAATGTATATATTAAAAATTGAAAATTTGTTTTAAGCTTTAAGTATACCATTTTTAAAGATATGTTTTGTGAGTCACAAGAAATGACTTAGAGAAGAATCTATAAGATATTCACAAGTGATATAAAGGGAACAGTGATGAAAATTCACTAGCACTGGCAGTGGGTAAGCTTAATGTGGGGAAAATATCCTCTATTCCTGAAGCATAAAAGTCTAGAATATGTAAACTAAATTTGTTTAAACAAATTATGAATAAAAATAAGGAAAATAGTATATTAGTGAAGAGAATTATCAAATCACCATGGCTTTTCATAAAAGAAATCAACTGTAAAAACAACCAGACAATATTTAACAAGATTTAATTGTAAACTCACATTTCTCAATAACCAATTAAATATACCCTGACATAATGATTAAAGAAGAGAGATATACAGAAAAAATAATCAAAAATAAATATAAACTCTAGACTACATCTGAGACGTAATTTAGCTTTAAAAGTGATCTAAAAGTGAGATTTTAAAAAAACATTCTTTTTTAATGAAAATTCACAAAAAAGAAATATCATGAAAAAATTCCAGACTTATAGTCAAAAAAGACCAGACACAAAAATCTTATTTTGTAATGAGAAGAGCAAATTAGGCAAGAATATACAATATTAGAACTAACCTGACATACTACACATATCTGAAAAGATCATATTGAATAAAACACAACATTGGAATGATAGCTAGGGTATTCAATACCACAGTTTTACTCTAAATATACCATCAACTCAATAAAGTGTTGTATGCCCTCTGTGAGACTGTTCCAAAACTTCTTGACCAGAAGCACTGGTTATAATATCTATCCATATTGTTTTGCTCCAAGGCACTCTGAAATCCCTTGTTCATGCTGAGTTTCTTCCCAATGCCTCATCTATCCTCCAAAATATGTCCTGTGATCCTTCAGAGTTTTACCTTAGCTTCTTCTTTACACACACATTCCCTTAGAAACCTCCTTGGTTTAGTTAGCAGTATGAAGGGAAATTGTATGTTATCTTCCCTTTTTCTCATTTTGATTATTACTGAACAATAAATGTCCTATGTGGAGGAGTGTTGGAGCTCTCAGTCTGAGAGTCTGGGAATTTTCTGGCCCCATGCTTTTTCTAATATGTCTTTTTCATTGTTTTGTTTTGTTTAGTTTTTAGACCACAGTGCTCAGGGGTTATTCCTGGCTCTGGGTTTAGAAAGAGTTCCTGACAAGCTCAGGGAAATATATAGGATTTCCAAAATACATTGAAAGTTCTGAGGAAAAATTATTGTATCAGTCTGCTTCTATTGGATTTACCATTAGAAACACTAATTTCAAGACTGCTTAATAATTATGTTTCTTTATACAATCAAGTATTTTAGCTTGTGTGATTTTGATAAATTAAAAAAACTGACCTCTGTAAATTATTACAATTACAGTAAACAAATAAAAACCGGAGAAAACAGTAATTAAGTATACTAATTTAGTGTTATCTGAAGTGGAATATTCTATGCAGTGTGCAAATCCATAGAAAAAATAATTTTTTAAGACGACTTTTTTTTAATATAAATTTTTATTTTGATCATAGTGGCTTACATATTGTTGACAATAATATTTTAGGTACATATTTACATAAAATCAGGGGGAATTCCCATCGCCAAATTGTCCTCCCTACACCTCCATTTCTGTCCTACCTCCCTTTTCCTTTTTCCTCAACCCAGGGCGGCTAGAATATGTGGTCCCCTCTGTATCCAACCCACTACTTAGTAGTCTTGCACCTGTTTGGTCTTGATGCCTCCCTTTTTTCCCCCTCTAACTGGAGTCAGGACTAGCAAGTTCAAGTTGCGTGGTTTTGTTTGAAGGAGAGAAAAGCAATAAACTGGGGTAAGAGTCTAATACCCCGAAAATGGGCGGAGTCCTTCCAAAGGCTCTCATCATCAATTTGGGAGATGGAGCAAAAGAAGGTGAAACACTCCACTAGTACCAAAAGAAGTGTCAAATATCCAGTGAGGGCTCCAGCTATATCGACAAGCACCACACAGAGCAGACAAAACAAACAAACAAACAAATAGAAATAAACAAAAACAAAAACAGACAAACAAAAATCACGCCATGGTCTTGAATTGAGAAACATGGCATAGCACATAACGAAAGAGAAGAAAGGAAGAGAAAAAAAAAAGTATAATTGGGGACTACACTTTCAATAATCACACCCAAACAGAGAAATCGACCAAAATAGATTGATAAATCAAAAATAATAATAACAATAATAAATGAAGGTAATATATATATTTATATAAAAATAACCAAGGTTTTGTGTTTTTTGTATTTTTGTTTTTTCCCTCCTGCCCTGGCACAGTAAATATTGGGGTCATTCGAATAAGAATTCACTTGGCCTAAGAGATATGGGATTTCTCCGTCCTTGGAGCATACTGTCATGGGATCAACTCTAGACTTTGCTCAGGATCCTTTACTTTCCCGGTGGTGTTTTTTTCTTTTTTTTTTTTTTTTTTTTTTTTTTTGGTGTGTAGAAGACTTCTGCTCTGTGTTTAGAGGTCTCAGTATCTGCACGGTTCCTGAGGTGGGACTTATGATGAAGTCAGTCTTTGTGGTTCTAGAGGTTCTGTTACCTCAGTGTCATTTTAGTCCATCTTCTGTGGTTGGTGATCTTGGTCTTTGCACTGAACCTAGGGTGGCACCTAGGATAGTGTCTTTCTTTGTGCTTCCAAAAGCCCCATTCCGTTACAATTGTCTCTGCCGGACCTTTGGGGCTGGGGATCATGATTATTGTGCAGGTCATAGTTCAAACCCTAAACTAGGGCTTTTTTATTGGTCCCAAGATGTATACAGTCTGGTCGTGGATCTAGCAGCCAGTCATCTGTAAATCCCGATCTTGGGTTTTGGTCCTACCAAAGGGTGCCAAGACTTCTGGTTTTGTCTTGTCGTTAGTTGGTAAGGTAGGCTAATCTGCTCTAAGGTCAAGATGTTCGCATTTTCCCCGTTGTCAGGATATCATGTTAGAGCTGGGCCTTGTTGTTGGTCTCGTCGTATTAAGGCCGTCCTGGATGGAGTTTGTTTCCTGCAGCTGTTGTGAAGAGCCGTGCCGTTTCTATGTCGGGAATCCAGGGTTCAAGGCTGGATGAATAGTATCTAATCACCTGAGGTCTAATTTGATTCCACATGACATATTTTCAAGGCAGGAGATATGCCTATATTTTAAACAGATATGAGTTCCTATCTCTAGTAGATAAGAGCTCTCTCTCTCTTTTTTTTTATATGTAATATTTCCCCTTTACTTAGTGTGCCTTTGTAGGGGGAAGTGGTGCTACATTATAATGTCTGTGTATTCGTGGGTGGACTGATGGGATAACAGACACAGGTCACATACCAAAAAACGAAGAGAAAAAAAAGAAACAAAAAAAAAGGGGGGGGGAATTAAAAATGTATGTACTCACAAATATATATGTAGGACAAACATTTAAAAAAGATAAATAAAAAAAAATAAAATGAGTTAGCGAAATTTTTAAGGGACCAAAGTGGTGCAAAAGACCTTACATTTGGGGGAGGGCAGGTAAAGAGGTGGTGTATTACAGGTCTTATGCCTATGTTGGAAGTACAGTTTTTCCCATTGTCTTTTGGGTTTTTCTTGTGGTGTGTGGGTTCCCAGGCATCTTCCTAACCCACCCCCTGACCTTCTTCAGATTGGTAAATGTTTGCGGCAGGGAGGTCTTGGAAGAGTTCTTGCATTGTGGATACTTTTGGATCTAGGCCCGGTTTCAAGGAGCAGTCCGCGTTAGAGGGAGTTGGTAGGGAGGGCCTCGCAGCATGAGCCCACAGGGGAGTTGGCTGTCTTTTCTTTCAGGAGACGAGGTGTGGGTTTATCTGGGTGTCCTCTCACCTGGGTGCTGGGTACTGGTTCGTTGGGTAGGAGGTCGATCTTGATGCCTAATAGAATAAGGACTGGGGGTGAAGAGTTTTAATATGGTGGGAGATCTGGATGGGATTGAGGGGTGAAGGGATAGTTGGATTTCCGGAGGGGGGAAAGGGGAAGGTATATGGGAAGGGTTTGAAGGGAGAGAAAAGAGAAAATACCTTAGAGAAAAGGGGGAGAGAAGGGAAAAAAGTAATGAGCAGAATAGAAGAAAAAAAAAGTAGTGAGAAGAGGGGAGAGAATAGCAAGGGAATGCTGGTTTGATTGAATGTGTTCGAAGAATAGAGCCTGTAGTTTAAGTCTGTACGTCTCAGGTACTGCTTCAGTGGTCTGACTGGTCACGTGCTTCAATTCCTAAATGAAGATATTACCTAGAGATAAAGAGTATGTTAAAGAGTTTTTCTGTGGCCATCTCGTAGTGCAAGCAAGGTATGGTATCCCGTGTGGTATCCCGAGTTGCCACCTTAGTTTGTCCGCCCTTTGTATCCAAGGGCACCCGTGGACAGAAAAGCTGAGAGGTTATTTAAAGTATAGTAAGATAAAGGCATTAAAAGGTAGTGTTATGGTATGTTGCCATTGCAGTCCGTGATTTCCCTTGGTGTTCTATACTTGTGTTCCTGTATATGAACTCTAAGGGATTATTGTGGACCTTTGTTGTAGAAGTCTGATTACATACCTGTTCTCTCTATGCTGCCGTTTCTGTTGTTGCTGTTTTCTTTGTGGTATAATGTGTAGTCAAGAGTTTGCGTTGTTCCTTTTTCATGTATTTTGGACACTGCTCCCACGTCTATGTTGACTATTACAGTGTTCGGAGTTTCTACCCTGTTGAACCCTGTTATTTGATTGTTAGGTATTAGTTGTGTATAAAATATGTGTTCTGGGTGTTTCAGAATAGTGCTACCATTCTGTGTTTATCTTTTGTCTTCTGACTTACTTCGTTTAACATAACATGATCTAGGTCCATCTATGTTGCTGCAAAGTCTGTGATTGTATCATTTCTGACTGCCATGTAATATTCCATTGTGTATATGTACCACATCTTAATGATCCATTCATCTGTTGTTGGACATCGAGGTTGGTTCCAAGATTTGGCTATTATACTGAGTGCTGCAATAAATAGTGGGGTGCATACATATTTTGGAATGAATGTCTTTCCATCTTGGGGGTATATGCCTAGGAGAGCAATTGCTGGGTCAAATGGCAGCTCAATTCTGAGTTCTTTGAGCACTCTCCAGACTTTTCTCCATAGACGTTGGACTAAGGGGCATTCCCACCAGCCGTGGATGAGAGTTCCTTTCATACTGCATCCTCGCCAACAAAGGTTGTTTCCATTATTTTTGATGTGAGCCAACCTCACTGGTGTAAGGTGGTATCTCATTGTTGTCTTGATTTGGATCTCCCTGATGATGAGTGAAGGTGAGCATGTTTTCATGTCTTTGTTGGCCATCCTTCTGTCTTCCTCAGAGAAGTGTCTATTCATTTCATCTCCCCATTTTTTTATGGCTTTATTTGGTTTTGAGGGGCTCAGCTTTCTGAGTGATTTTTATGTTCTAGATATCAGCCCTTTATCTGATATGTCAAGTGAAAAGATTTTTTCCCATTCTGTTAGCTGTCTTCTTACGTTAAGTAGGGTTTCTTTTGCCATGCAGAAGCTTCTTAGTTTGATGTAGTCCCATTTGTTTATATTTGATGCTAACATTCTTGCCATTGGTGCTTCATTCTCAAAGACCTTTTTGATATATAGGTCTTCGAGTGTTCTGCCTATTTTATTCTCAATAAACTTTATAGATTCAGGTCTGATTTCAAGGTCTTTGATCCATTTTGAGTTGACTTTTGTATAAGGAGTGAGATATGGGTCGATTTTCACTTTCGTACATGTGGTTTTCCAGTTGTACCAACACCATTTGTTGAATAGACTGTCTTTGTTCCATTTCAGGTTCTTGCCTCTTTTATCAAATATTAGTTGGCTGTATATCTGGGGGTTTATGTCAGGAAATTCTGTTCTGAACCACTGGTCTGAGATCCTGTCTCTGTTCCAGTACCATGCTGTTTTGATTACTATGGCTTTATAGTATTGTTTCAAGTTAGGTAAGGAGATGCCACCCAGCTTCTTGTTTTTCAGTATTTGTTTGGCTATCCTGGGTCTTTTGTGGTTCCAGATGAATTTTGAGATTGAATGTTCTATTTCTTTAAAGAAGGGTGTTTGAATTTGGATAGGGATTGCATTAAATCTATATAGTAGTTTGGGTAGGATAGTCATTTTGACTATGTTAATTCTACCTATCCATGAGCATGGGATGTTCTTCCATTTCTTTAGATCATCTTCAATTTCTTTCTGAAGTGTTTTGAAGTTTCCCTGGTATAGGTCTTTCACTTCCCTTGTAAGGTTGATTCCTAGGTACTTGATCTTTTTTGATACTATTTTAAATGGAATTGTGTTTTTGATCTCTCTCTTCTCAACTTCATTGTTTTTATATAGAAACACTACTGTCTATCTTGTTTATTTTTTCAAAAAACCAACTCCTGGTCTCATTGATTTTTGTATTGTTTTCTTAGTTTCTATGTTGTTTATTTCTGCTCTGGTTTTTATTATTTCTTGCCTTCTGGTTGTGGTTGGATTTCTCTGTTGCTGTTGTTCCAATTCTTTGAGGTGATCTTTTAAGCTGTTGGTTTTGTTATTTTCCTGCTTCTTGACATAGGCCTGTATTGCTATGAGTTTCCCCCTAATTACTGCTTTTGCTGTGTCCCACAAATTTTGACATGTTGTCTCTTCATTGTCATTTGTCTCAATGAATCTTTTTATTTCTTCCTTGAGTTGTTCTTTGATCCAGCTGTTGTTGAGCAGCATGTTGTTTAATCTCCAGGTATTAGTTTTTCTCCATTGCTTCTTCTTGATGTCAATTTTGACCTCTGTTGCATAGTGATCTGAAATGGCACTTCTAATGATCCTTACCTTTGTGGTCTTACATAGGTTGGCTTTGTATCCTAAGATATGGTCTATTCTGGAGAATGTTCCATGTGGGTTTGAGAAGAATGTGTATTCTGCTTTCTGGGGATGGAGGGCTCTATATAAGTCTATTAGCCCTAAATCTTCTAATTTTTCATTTAGAGCTCTTATTTCTTTGCTATTTTTCTGCTTGGAGGATCTGTCCAGTGGTGATAGTGGAGTATTGAGGTCCCCTTCTATTATCACAGTTCCCTTCATGTGTTTCTCCAGGTTTGCCAGTAGTTGCCTCACATATTTTGGTGACTCTACATTAGTTGCATAGATATTGACCAGGGTTAGTGTTTCTTGATCTAATGTTCCCCTGATCAGCAAGTAGTGACCCTCTTTGTCTCTGATCACTTTCTTGAGGTTGAATACAATTTGGTCTGATATAAGAATGGCTGTCCCTGCTCTTTTTTGTTTTCCATTGGCCTGAATAATTACTTTCCATCCTTTTATTCTAAGCCTGTGCTTATCCTGTAGCTGTAGGTGTGTTTCTTGCAGACAGCAGAAGTCCGGTTTATTTTTCCTAACCCAGTTCTCTACTATGTGTCTTTTAATTGGAGAGTTTAGTCCGTTAACATTTAGGGAAATTATTGATAGAGAGGACTGTTGTGCAGTTGTATTGTGTGGAGTGGTTGTTGTTACAATCGGGGGTTTGGATTGTGTAATTCGTCTCTGAGTAAGTCGCTTAGGATCGGCTTAGTTTGCACAAATATTTCAAGTTCGTTCATGTTTGAGAATGTTTTTAGTCTGCCCTCCCATATGAATGATAGTTTTGCTGGGTATTGGACCCTGGGTTGGAAATTTCTTTCATTTGGTCGTTTAAATATGTCATTCCAATGTCTTCTTGCTTGAATTATTTCAAATGGGAGATCTGGTTTGATTCTTATGTCCTTTCCTTTGTACTTGAGGTTTTTTTTCTCCCTTATTGCTTTCAGGAGTTCCTCTTTCTCTTTGTTTTTTGCTATTTGGATTATTATGTGTCTTGGTGTGGGTTTATTGGGGTCTATTTTATTAGGGACTCTCTTTTTTTTTGGGGGGGGTCACACCCGGCGGTGCTCAGGGGTTACTCCTGGCTGTCTGCTCAGAAATAGCTCCTGGCAGGCTCAGGGGACCATATGGGACACCGGGATTCGAACCAACCACCTTTGGTCCTGGATCGGCTGCTTGCAAGGCAAACACCGCTGTGCTATCTCTCCGGGCCCATTAGGGGCTCTCTTGACTTCTTGGATTTGTCCTGAATTGTCTTTCCAGAGGGTGGGAAAGTTCTCTGTTATTATCTCCCTGACTACCTGTTCTTCCCCCTTCCCTATTTCCTCCCCTTCTGGTATACCCACAATTCTTAGATTGTTTCTTTTGTCCTTGTTCATTAGATATTGGATTTTTCCTTCCAGTGCTTTGCCTTTTATTTCTTTGTTGGTTTCTTGATCTTTTTTTGATTGTAGTTTTCCTTCGAGTTCTTCGATGTGCTTCTCCAACTCTGTGTTTCTGCTCGTAAGGCTTGTTACCTTGTCTGTTAAGTCCTTCACTTCTTTTTGTATGGAATCTCTCATGTTCTTTGACATTTCTTCTTTAATTTGGCTGATTCGTTCGTCCTTGGATTTCTTATACTCGGTTGTTAGGGTTTCTTTCAATTCTTTTAGTAATTCTTGCATTTCCTTCCTCATGACCGCTTTTAGGTCTTCTTCCCGTGGATCTGTGCGTTTTGGTGGACTTGGAAACTTGATAGTGTTTGTCATGGTGTCTCCAGTTATTAGAGATCTCCCTGAGTTATGCATTATTCTTTATATTTAATGGTGTATTTTGGAGTGCTGTGGCTTCTAGTTTTGGCCTGCTTTGGTCCCCTTCCTGACGGTGTTTCTAGAGGGGCCTGTTGGGTAAGTTTGTTGAGCCTAGCCCTTTCTCCTCCACTTTGCTACCTAGGGTTCAGCCTTCCTGCTGTGGGTCTTGTCCCTTTTCAGCTCCTTATTTCTGTCAGCGGTGCAGTTCCACTCCTGGCCACAATGGTTACTGGTGCTGTTGAGCCTAGCTCTCAATCCCCCCTCCTTTCTCTGGGAGTCAATGGAGCTCCGTCCCCTCCACGCCTCCCTTGAAGGGTTCCCTTAGTCCCACCCTTCAGGCTCTGTCCTCACCCTTGGGGAGTCCCTGGTCCACTCCAGGGTCCAGGGGGGTGGACTGCTCTAGGTCACCTGCGAGTCCAGATGGCTGTCCCTATCTCTCCTGTCTATTCGGGTCGCTCAACTTGCCTTTCTAGGCGCCCACCTGGGGGAAGGGAGTCACTCAACCCTCTCGGCTGGCATGCAGGGGTCCCTGGGGGGAGGGGCCGGCCCAAACCGTGTAAAGGGACAGAAATTCACTCACGCCTCTCCTCACTCACGCCTCCAGCCGGCACGCCGGGGTCCCTGGGGGGAGGTGGCCGACCCAAGCCACACAAAGGGGCAGAAATTCACTCACGCCTCTCCTCTCATGCCTCCAGCCGGCACGCTGGGGTCCCTCGAAAAAATAATTTTATATGTATTTGTATATAAGGAAAGATAGTTACTTGAGAAAGTTTCAGATTTAGTAAAATATAGTGGTCAAAGCCTCTCATCTTAATTTATTAATGACTCCAAAATATTTGAAGTTAATAATATGATGCTGACATCTTATTAAGCTGTTGTTAGGTGAAAAACAATTGTAATTTTTTATTTTATCAAAATTCAATTTTTTTTCTGATTTGTCTTATGCCACATAAATCATATTTCTTACTAATTGTAAAGTTTTCCTTAACTTTATTGAGCTAAATTCTAAATTAAAGTTCGGGAAAAGCACTTCTTTCTGAGCACACAATGTTTTTGAAAATGAGTGCAATAAATTTAAAAATATTTCTTAAGTGAACTTGATCTAAAATTACAAGGCAAAAAAGTTAATATGCTATGAAAGGTATGAAGAAGTCATGTCATATGTAACTTTGTCCAAATACATATAATGCCCAATTACTCACTACACCACTGATGTTTTATAAAATGGTGAAAATTGAAAGCAGACTATACCTCCAAAAAATCTGAAAATAATTTTTGTGTTCAAATCACATATCCTATTCACACATTTGATTCTAGAACAAGGACACTTTAATATTTTACAAGCTACTAAACTGTGTAATTGGAGGTGTTCCAACTAACTTTCATTTGAAAGTAATTGGTCTGTGATGTGATGGCATGCTAAAAAGATAGCATGGAGAAGAGAATCTAATATCATTGCACAAATATATATAAATATATTAAAATAAAGTGACACACTCAATAATTTGTAAAAAATTTGATGTCATTTACCTCTGAGAAAACATATATTCAAAACTCTCATACTTAATATCTAGAGATTAGCATCAGAGAAGATGTAATTTAGCAATATATGTGTTAATTAAGAACACTTTAAGCCTCAGATTTAATACCACATATTCTTCAAATTTTTGTATTGCTAAGTTTTTCTCATACTGTAAAGCATTGGATGATGTTTTCTTTCAATAATCCTAAAATTTTTATTACACGATTTTTACAGAAAATGTAGTTATTTCTAGACTTACAATTTTCTACTATTTGTGTATGAAAAAGGGACATAATAATAAAATATACATGTATCTGAAATTTTGGGAAAACAAAACAGTATCCCCAGACTACAGAAGCAAGACTATCCCCAGAGAAGTGCTTGATGTGGCCAGCACTCTCTCTACACTATCAGATATAAAATCTATATATGTATTTACACACACATATATAATGTGCTTGTGTTTGTGTATGTATACATATATGTGCAACAAAACCAAAATATACAGATATTGTTGTGTATTCATATATAAATATATGTATTTGAAAGAGTAATAAAATTGGATACCTTGGGGCATCGGCAGAAACACAGTATAAGTATATGAGGAAATATGCCAGATAACATACCTCTGAATAAATCTCTTCTATACTCAACAATTTTATACTATTTTACTCATAATAAATAATTTACTCATAATAAATAAGATAATTAATATACTGTATTTTCTAGCAATAAAAAGACATTTTTTGTTGTTGTTTTTTGTTTTTGGACCACACCCGGTGACATTCAGCGTTACTCTTGACTATGTGCTCCTGGCTTGGAGGACAATATGGGACTCCAGGGATTGAACAGCAGTCCATCCTAGGCTAGCATGGGCAAGGCAGATGCCTTACCACTTGCGCCACTGCTCCGGCCCCTAAAACTACTCATGAAAAACTTCTTACAATTCAGGGACATGCTGAAACTTACTCCCGCTTCAGGGACAAGTGATCTCCCCCCCCTCTTACCACCACATTCCATTCAGCTGCCAGGTGTCATGACTCAGTCCTCTGCTTGTCCTGATTCATTTTTCAGGGTACACAGAGGAGATGAGTTACTGAGCTCTGCATCCCATCCAGCTGCCGGGTGTCATCACTGGTATGTGGCTTTCCAGTGCTCAGTCCTCTGTTCAGCTTTTATGGGAAACAAAGGAGGTGATCTGTCTCTCTCTAGCTGACCTATTAATCACTGCACCCCATGTGCTCTTGGAGAACCCCCCTCTCCCTGCTCTCAATGTAGAGCACAATAAATAAATCACAGTCACTCTCTACAAACAACAAATGTAAAATGATAGTTGTCACTCCAAAGTCTATCTTTATTAAACATATACTTTTAAACTTTGAGGGTTCTAGCTTTATTAAACATATACTGTTAAACTTTGAGGGCTAAAATTTAAGGGTTTTCTTACTTTTTTAAATTTCCATTTGGTGTGCATTAAAAGAAAAGTAGTCTTATACAGAAAATATAGCCCAAACCCTATATTTTAACAGGAAAATTGGGGGGTTTTCTTATAGCTCAGTTGTCTTATAAGCCAGAAAATATGGTATGTTCTTGTTAAGGTATAAAATCTCTAAATTTCAATAGAAAATAAAATGAACAGCTTTATCTTAAATAAACAGCATAATCACATAAAAGGAATAAAGAAATAAATAGGGTTTTGAGTATATTAAAGTTTCAGGCATTCATATTATAAGTTTGGTGTGTCTGTTGTTCATTCTTTCCTTAAAGTAGACATTTCAGTTTTTCTTTTAAGACTGGTTTTGAATCTGTAAAGTTTCAGAGCTTTTGTTTATCTTTGAAGCCATGTATATTTCCTTCAAACCTGAAAGTGAGTCTGGCTGAGTGCAGTATTCTTGGTGAAGCATTTATTTCATTGAGTTTTGTCACTATATCCCACCACTGCCTTCTGGCCTTGTGTGTTTCTTGTGACAGGTCTACTATATATCTTAAGGATGATTCTTTGAACATAATTTCCCTTTTTGATCTTGCTGCTTTCAGTATTGTATCCCTATCTTTGGGATTTGTCACTGTGACTAGGATCTGTCTTGGGTGCTTTTCTTTGGGTATCCTTTAACTGGTACTCTTTGGGAGTGCAGGATTTGGTTGCACGTATTCTTTAGCTCTGGGAGTTTCTCTGTAATAATGTCCTTGACTGGGGATTTTCTTCCTGGGTCTCTGGGACTCCAATGATTCTTATGCTATGTCTGTTGAATTTTCAAGAACTTCTATTTTCATCTGTTCCCATTCTTTGAGTATTTTTCCATTGTTTGATCATTTTCTTTAAGGTTCTCTTCCAATCCCTTCTGCTGTATCTCATCTTCCAGCTCACTAATTCTGTCCTCAGCTGTTTTTACTCTTTTGAAGAGGCTTTCCATAGAATTTTTTATTTCCTCTCCTGAGTTTTTTAGTCCCATTATTTAAATTTGGAGTTTTCTTATTTTTATCTGTGTGGTCTATTACGCTAAATCTTTTGCTTTCTTTGAGTTCTATGAGCTACCTCCATATTTCTATTATAAACTCTTTATCTAAGATTTTTTTTTTTGGGTCATCGGAGCTGCCATCTTCATTCTCTATGCATGCTGTTGTCCTGCAATTGTTTCTCCATTGCCATGCTTTTAGTGTGGTTTTGAACTAAATGTTGAGATGAGGTTTATGGGTTAAAAGATGTGCAAAGCCGCAGAGCGAAGTAGAGTGGCCATGCTCTTATGGCTCCAACCTTTGTGGACAAAGACAAGCCTACCTTTGTGATGGGCCCTGGAGAGCTAATCTTAGCTGGTATTTTCTTTGGCTGCCTCATGCCAGAAGCCAGGTAGCCAGACAGGGAGCTCAGGTTTAGCTCTGTATAGTGTCCCCTTTGTGCCCAAAACACAGGCAGGAATCAGCCGCCAGTCCTGTATGTGGAGACCTTTGTGACAAGCCCTGAGAACTTATGTTTGCTGGGATCTTCTTTCGGCACTCATACTAAAGGCTAGATTAACTCATCTATTTGATGTAAAGATATTAAACTTTAATTAGAACACTTATTATTGCCGTGAAAAAATCACTTGTAAAACTACATTTTATGTGTTCAAAAATGAACAAATGATGTGGCCAAAATTTTAGTACAGTGGTGGAGCATTTATATTGCATGTGATAGATTCATATCCAATCTTTGGAAACCCATATAGTTTGCCAAGCCTGCCAGGGGTGATTTCTGAGCACAGAGCCAGGAATGCCACTGGTTGTGGCCAATACAAAACAAAAGAGCAAATTAGTAAGATATATTTTTCGATTAGATTCAGGGTTCTTAATTTTGTAAATTGATTTGTGAATATGAAAAATATAAAAAATAAAAGCTCTCGATGGTGTTGGATTCGTATAGAATTGAAAAAGTTCCTTATAATTTCTTCTTTACTATGATTCAGATATGGATAGGGTATGTGCAGCTGATTATATATTGTAAAAGTAACATGAGGATAATTGAAAAGAATGGAGATTCTACCATACTTTAAAATATACAAATATACATAGCAGAAGAACAACAACAAAAAAAAACAAACAAACTCTGCTAGGCGTTAGGATACCTCTACCTACACCTATACATATAACTATACCTTTATTTATACCTATACCTCTAGTCATAGATACTCATAATCTTTTTAAATTGCACATGATGCGTTTTATTTACAGATTGCATAATACCAAAATGTTTTATAAAAACATTTTATTTAAAAAAACTAATTTTATTTCATTAGGTCTCAGAAAAAATTGTATGATGGTTTTGAAACTCCTTTTGTAATTTAGCCAGATAATTTAAAATAACAAGCTTAACTAAGTTGAAATGGTCATTATATACTAACTCATCTCGGACATGAAAATTCACCTCAACACATTAATGCTATTTATAAAATACATAAACACATGTATTTTATAAATATATTATACTACAATTTTAACTATAATAGTTGAGATAATATGAATATAAGCAACTTAGTATGATGAACAAGTATACTACACAGATTTTAGATATTCAATGCTTTTTTTTGGTAATAAGAACTAAAAATTTTTGAAAAGATATTTCACTAATGAATTGGGACAATTTTTGTTGTTGTGTCTCAAAAATAAATAAATGGTACTGCTAAAATAGTTGTCTTGGGGCTGAAGAGATAGCATGGAGGTAAGGTGTTTGCTTTTCATGAAGAAGGACGTTGGTTTGAATCCTGGCATTCCATATGGTCCCCTGTGCCTGCCAGGGGCTATTTCTGAGCCTAGAGCCACAAGTAACCCCTGAGCGCTGCCGGGTGTCACCCAAAAACCAAAAAAAAGTAATAATAAAATAAAATAGTTGGCTTAAAAATGGATAAATTTGTGTTGATTTAATATTCAAAGACAATAGGTAAATATAGTTAACTAATCTATAAATTAATATAAAGTATGAAGATTTAAAAAATTCTATACTAAACATACAAAAAACTTGGCATAATACCAACAGCAGTGAAGGAATTGTGAAATTAAAACTAATAACAAAAGTATTGAATTTATTCAAAATTTTGTCAAAAATTAAATATCATCAGATCACAATTAAATTGCAATCAGAAATTAAATTATATTTTAACTTATAGTTATAACTTTATATCTATAACTAATTTATATATATTATAAAATTAATAATATAATGTATTATATTATATCAAATATAAATTAAAAGTTTTAAAATTAAAAATTTATATAAGCTTTAGTTTATTTACTGTGATTCACTATTTAATTCACAATTAAATTGTGATAAAAATTAAAGTATCACATTAGTGATTAATTATAATTTTTAAATTAAATTTATGTAAGCTTTAGTTTATTTACTGTGAGACATTTATACTTACAACAAAATAGTGAAGTACTCACAGTGAAAAACATAGCATGTTCTATGTAGGCCAAATGATCACTGTTAAATATTTATAATAATGGAATTAATCAATAGTATGGAACACATTATTCTATAATGTACTAAGACCAAACTATATCACTTTTTTAAAAATCTACCAAAATTATATGACTGTGTTTAATGATGGTAAAATGTCAATGAACAAATTGAGGAAAATGTGAGAATGAAAGATTGTTTTTAAAATAAAGTAGTATCATGAAATACAATAGAAAAAGACAACCAGATATCTGTCTAAACAGAGATACCAGATATAGAAAAGTAATGCATTATGAGAATAAATAAGACCAAACTAAAATAAAACTTTGTATTTGGGCAACATAACTGAGTTTCTAGATTGAAGATCAAAAATGAGAAAATGACAAATTATTGTGATAGAGAAACAAAATACTTAAAATGATGGTAACTGTAAACAAAATTAAAAGAGGTGGGATCTAGTAAAGCTGGCAGAGCCTTTCTCTTGTGTGAGGCTCACCCAGTTTGAATCCCCAGAACCACATATAGTTCCCAGAGCAGCACCAGGGATGATCCTTGAGTGCAGAACCAGGTGTAAGCCCTGAGCCCTGCAGAGTGTGCTGTCCCCTAAACAAATAAATCAAGAGCTAGAGAAATAATATAAGTGTTAATAAATTGTCTTCATCCCAGTCTCGCTATTTGAAATCTCTGGCACCACTTGTGGCCTCCTGAACAATGCCTGTGATCACTCCTCAACCAGAGCCAGGAACACTCTCTGAGAACCACATTATATACTCCCTACTTTCCCTATGTTAGATAAAGAATGCTATTTAAATCATTAAGTGACAAGTGTTTATAGATATAGAGAACAAATTGGTGATAGATAGAGGTGAATTTAAAGAAAAATTGTGAGTAAAGTATTATAGATGTTAAAAGTACCAACTTCTACTTATAGAGTAAGTCATGCAATGTAATAAAAAATGTGACTATAGCTAATAAAACTATCTTTTACATTTGGAACTTGCTAGAAAAAAATCTCTAAAAGTGGTAACACACATCTCATAAATGTGTATGGAGATGGATGTTTAAAGTATTGTGCTGAACATTTTATCAGAAAGATTCACAATTTTAATTGTAAAAGCAATTTAAAATATCAATTATATTTCAATAAGAGAGGAAAGCTAAATGTTTATAAATTAAAGGTTGTACTATTGTAGGAATCATAGTAAAAATCCTTGATAAATACAATAAGTTTGAAAACAAAAGCAAATATTATATTGACTATATGGTTCTAAATAAATCCAAAAAACAATAACTATTGTAAATAAGAAAGCTAAAATTATTCAAGAATATAAGATTAAGCTATAAAAGCCAATAATTGTATCTGCTAAAAATAAATTTAAGAAGATAAATTTAGGTGTGGTCTTCATCTGGTAGTGCTCAGAGCATATACCTCTGTCTGTGGACATAAATTGTGTTTGGCAAGGTTTGGGCAATATTATAAATTTATTAACACATTATATTTATTTATTTAACAAATGTAACATTGCATTAAAATATAATAATTAGAGACCAAACTGGAAGAGTTATATAAAGGGGAAAAGACAAAAAACAGACTTTTAGCCAAAATAATAGCAAGACAAGATGTCTTTTCCTTTAATGACAAGGGAGCAAATGAGTCATGAATACCCAAGAGTAGAACTGCCAAGAATATTATCTATTATAGGATCTGATTGAATATATACACAATATTGCAAAGATAATTGTGGTCTTCAGCACCACCATTTTCCCTGATGACTATATCTAGGTTAAAAATCAAAAAGAAAACTAAAATTTAATGACATTCTAGTTATAACAGACAACAATCCACTTAGGAGCTCCAAAATATACCTTCTCAGATTCACATAGTATCTTTTGGGCATAGATTAAGTGATTTTTCAATTTGTTATACCTGTAGACAATTTCTAAATTATTAATGATTATTAATATATTTTCAATTATTCATGCTCAAGCAAGTACTATTTATTCCCCATTTATGGATTCTATATTTTAATTTGTTATAGTCATGTGATTTTCACAATGTATATAAATATTTTTTGTTTTATTGTAAATAAATATGGATCAAATCACAAGAATAATCTCTTCTCATAGGTAATCTCTTTAATCCAAAAAGTAAGTCATGTTAACAACTTGCTTATTGGATTTATAATGTGGATTCTCCATTTATTTTCAATGGGATACTGCACACATAATTTTAGATTCATCTAAATTTGTAAAATGTACCTATTTTTAACTGTCATTAAGTAGACTGAGTAGAACAAATTTTGGGTGACACATGGCTGTGTTCAATGACTGTTACCAGTTTCTTAGTCAAGAATTACAGAAGGCAGAGCTGAGAAAACTACATGGTAACTTACATTAAATCCACAATCTCTCACAGGCAAGGGAAATTATAAGATAAATTTATCTTTGAAAAAATAATGAGGATATTTTCCTAAAATATCAGTCATGTTTTGATGTTACAACTTCTGGCATTTATGGCTAAAATAAGTATATATACATTCCATCCTTGAGAAATTGTATAAAAAGAAAGATCATCCAAATAGTAACATTTCTTATTTAAGATGATAATTGGATTGAAGCAAACATGTATACAGTAGAAAGTTAACAAGCAGAGATTGGATTGAAGCAAACATGTATACAGTAGAAAGTTAACAAGCAGAGTTAGCACCAGATCTATTTTACAACATTATAAGAGGTGTTTACGATAAAGTGATTTCTCAGTATTTTATAGGTGAGAGTTTTCCAAGTGGAAATGAGATGCTTATAGGTCCAAGCTAATATTATAATAACAAGTCACAGACTCATATTTTTTCCTGAATCTGTCCTATTAGCTCTTCAATTAGAAAAAATGCTGACAAAGTTATATAGAACCCAAACACTCTGAGATCAACATAATAATTCATTCATGATGTGAGTATTACTAACAGTGCAAGCCATCATATAATTTTCAGTTTTAAATAATTGCATTTGCAACCTATGTTCTAAACTCAATTTGCTCCTCATACAAGAGGTCATGAGCTGTCAACATGTGATCATACTACAGATTAAAATTGCATAATCTTTAAAATATATTCTTATTAAAATGAAATTCTCTTATTATCTTATGCTCTAGCAAAACCATGTTTTCTGGATCTAATTTAATCTTACATTCAGACTTTCATTTTCATTGATTAAATTTAAATCTTATTGTAGATTTCTAGATTTAATTAAAGAAACGCTTATAATTAAATGCCTTTAGGAGTATTAAATATCTGGTTTTATAAAAGACAATTAGTTGAAATAAAATGAGAAATTTTCCTTTGTGGTATGCCTTAAAATGAAAGTCAGAATTTTGTAAAATTCGGGGGACACACCCTGAGGTCAAAACTCTATGCTCAGGGATCACTCTTAGTTGAATTAAAGGAATCAGTTGGAGCTCTAGGCATCAAACTCTTGTTAGCTGCATGCAACACAAATAGTTCCCTTACCTCCAGTAAGGTACTTGCATTGCCCAAAGCTAAGCTGATGTGAGCCCTACTTTACATATGGTTCGGCCAGCATACCCAGCCAGAAATGATCCCTCAACACAGAGTTAGGAGAAAATTTCTAGCACCACCACATGTGACCCCCAAACAAACAAAAATGGGAGATTAGAAATTTTCATTTCTGCTTTGCAAAATGCTGTAACAGCTTTCGTAGGATAATATAACATTGTGTATGTAAAAGCATATACTATTAAAGAAGGAGAATGGTGATCATGTTCATCTGAGTATGATAGAGGGTTTATTATTTATTATTTTATTTATTATTATTCCATGTAATAAAATGGCAGTGAACTGTCATTCTGGATGTGTCTTTAAATATAGCAATAAAGAAAAAAGGGTCTAACTCCACATTTTTCAATGAAGACAAAGGTTACAGTCTCCTGAAGGGAGTCTCCTGAAGGGCCTAGTGTTTTAATCAGTACAAACATTTGCTTAAGATTTAGCTTTGTCCCATTCAGATTTATTTGGTCAATAAATAGAATATGATGTGATAGGCTTTTCCAAAATAAGGTTTTCATAATCTCCAAATTTGAAACCTTAAGTGAGTCTGTTAGAACTTGCCCAACTCCACAGAATTCTTTTTGTTTTAAATTAAAATCATTGTGACCTACAAAGTCCTTAATAGTTGAATTTCATATAAACGGTGAATCAAGGCCATTCCCTCTAGTGTTGATCTCCCTCCAACAATGATCCTAGAGTACATCCTATACCACCATCATCTGCACCTAAGGCCTACCAGTATAACAGGCCCATTTAAGTTTTTACATTGCTAAAGTTTAGGTATTTATAAATTTTTGTTCGTTTTTGTTTATGCTTTTGTTTTTCAGCCACACCCAGTGACACTTAGGGATTACCCCTGGCTATGAGCTCAGAAATCACTCCTGGCTTGGGGGACCATATGGGATGATGGGGGATTTAACCACGGTCTATCCTAAGCTAGCGTGTGCAAGGCAAATGCCTTATGCCCTGTGCCACCGCTCTGGCCTCAGGTCTTTATAATTTATTTATATTTATTTATTATTTATTTATATTTTTCCTTTCTTCTTAGTTTTATAGAAAAATGCAGACATATGTGGTTAAAAATATAAGTAATCTGTGTTTCATGGTTCTGTGTAAAAGGTGGAAGCCCCTATTTAAAAGATTAAAAAAAAGATAAATAATTAAAAAGGAGAGAAACAGGGGCTGGAGAGATAGCACAGTGATAGGGCGTTTGTCTTGCATGCAGAAGAATGGTGGTTCGAATTCCGGCATCCCATATGGTCTGCCGGGAGTGATTTCTGAGTGTAGAGCCAGGAGTAACTCCTGAGTACTACTGCTGGGTGTGACCCAAGAACCAAAAACCCAAAAAAAAAAAAAGGTGTGTGTGGGGAAGTTCTTTTCTTTTTTCCCCTGGGTGCAGCAAAATTTGAGGATAACAGAAAGTAAAATTCTTTAGGCTAAAAACAGGGAGAACCTATCCATAAAACATCCTGCCAAAGACCAAATACAGGCTCGGGCATACTAAATTGTCTAACCTTTGTAGACAATTGTCTTTCTTTGTAGTCCCAGTAAAAGCATTTTTTTGTTTTTTCCAATCATGGTTGTCATAGTCAGTATTCTGTAATTAAAGATCACCCTGGTTGTTACACACATCCTATTTCAAAGTCAAAGTATCAGAGAATGTTTTCTGGTTTCATCTCACCAATAGGTGTCAGTGCAGGGAACCTTGCCCTGAAAACAAATTGTTGTTTCCAAGTCAGGAAGTCATATGAACCCACTCTAGAGCAAGTTGGTTCAAGGGCAACATTAGGGCCTTCTATGTTAGAAGTACCATTCCTAGTATTTGTGCAGAAAACCATGCCAGATTCATAAATGGGATTTAAGACTAAGGGATGAATGGCCTTCTATGTTAGAAGTACCATTCCTAGTATTTGTGCAGAAAACCATGCCAGATTCATAGATGGGATTTAAGACTAAGGGATGAATGGCTATTGTACTATTGTCTGAAGCCTAAACCAAGTCACTATGACAAATGTTTAGGGTTAAATGCTCCTCTGAAATATAAAATTTCTGAGTTCCTATCCATATAAAATAAGATTTCCACATTTTAATGTGCTTGTACAAAAAGAAACAATGCCACATGACACATTGTTGTATATGGGGGTAAAAATAACAAGTTAAACAATTCCTATAACCTTATCCTAACAATAACTCAATCCAAGAGAAACTTATTTACAAGAATTTTCTACTAAACATATACCCTCCAAAAAAGAATGGTGAAAACTACATCTACAAACAAACAAACAAACAAAAAAACCAAACAATTAGAATTATACAAAGGAAATATACATATTCTCTTTAAACTTTTTGAAAGAGTCTGGGTGTGGGAGAAAAATAATGCCTGGAGCACAGCTTCAGCCTATGGCATGGTCTTGTGGAGTCTGAAAAATGACTCCCAGCAGTATCAAATCAGGAAATGTCCTTGAGCTGAGAGTTTCTCAAAAACCGAACCTGGTAATGAGCAATAGTACACAGAGAAGGGAGGTGGGAGAAGTGGCAACCAAGAGCAAATCAACAGCAGCAGTGATGACAGCTTCTTCTTGGGGTGAGGCAAGGAGGGTTGGGAATCTGTCTTTTCACATTGGGAGCTTGTTGGCAGCTGGTTGGGGTAGGAGAAACTTCCCAGTTCCTGAGGAGATAAGAACTGAGGGTAAAAAGAATTAAATAGGGAGAAATAACAGAGCAGGGTGAGAGAGTTAAGAAATAGAAAAGGATTTGTAAACTGGTAAACTGGGGTTGAAGAAAGGTTTATATAGAACAGAGGAAAGTGCTTTATACAACATAGATAGGCATATGTATATTGTATATTGATATTAGACAGATAGAAGTGGCCACACAAATCCTCATGCACAGTCATAGACATTAAGTACTGATCTATGGGCTGCAGTTGAAAAGCTAACCCAGGTGGAATGAGTCACCTTAAAATATATAAAAAATATAAACCCAACATATCAGATGTAAAGGTTTTCCATTTTCTAGTAAATTATCATTGATAAGGGTAAACTTTACTGAAGAAAGACTTTTTGGATTATATTGTGCATAGAACATTTTTAAAACAGTGATAATTTTTAAGTCTAGATTACTAAACAATATAGTAATGAGAACTATACAAGGGGTACACCATGAAGTATATTTAGCATGTCTAGAGCATTCAGGTTCGTTTCCTGGAAGCAAAATGAAATCATGAACATTATGATAAAATGGCAAACTACTGTGTATCAAAAATAAATTACAGGCCAGATAGATAGCATGGAGGTAAGGTGTTTGCTTTGCATGCAGAAGGATGGTGGTTTGAATCCCGGCATCCTATCTGGTCCCCTGTGCCTGTCAGGAGCGATTTCTGAGCAGAGAGCCAGGTGTGAACTCCCCCCACCCCCCACCCCCCCAAAAAAGAATTACAACAACATACTCAATGAATGAGCACACTAACAGGAGTCTATGTCATGCAGTTGAATATTTCATTGTTAGCTGACTGGCAGCATGGAGCAGATGATTAGAACTAGATAATTTCACAGAATTCTAAATTTGAGAAGGTGTGGGGGTATAAGGGAGAAAAGAAATAGTTCAAAACTCATTTACAGAGATATATTTATCCGACTGGTTTAAATGTGGAACATCATATAAGTAAGAGTTGATAACTTGTAAGTACAGAACAATGCCTGGTTGACTTGCAGATCAAAAATCTGAACTGTCTCCCATGTAACTGAATTATTCAAAAAACATTTTATTTGGAATCAGGTTGATGTAATCTTTTATATTAAAGAACAATCCAATTGAACATTAATTAAGTCATTTGAGACCCTAACCCAAATATAAACAAAGAAAAAACAAACAAAAACGAAAGCACTTCTAGATAAGTGAGCAATGAAGTAATTATATAACAAGTAGGTTTTGTCTTTTTGTTATATATGCAATTTGATTTTTACATATAGAAGACTTGTACAATAACCCATCCATAGATGATTATCAAAATATACTTATAGTATATTACATGCTTACTACCTCTTGTCTAAATTAATACAGTGGAGGATAGATTCTACAGTTAATGACTTTGGGATTAAACTTCTAATCTCTTGAACTTGCTCTAGAGTCAGTAAGGATAAACAATGTATGCGATAATTATATTTGCTTCTCATATGTTTAGCACAAAGTTTTATATCCCTGAATTACCCAACAATTTATTTTATTAAACTTTCACAATATCTGCATTCTAATCCTTGATCCAGTTTTATAGTAATTTATAAATTATTGAAAGTCTAATAATTCTCAATATACTTTATGTCTTATCCTTTAGAATCTATAGTACATAGAAATGACTCAAATAGTAACTGTCATACCCCAGTTTTAATAGTGTATATTTTTTTTAAGTCAAAAAATTAATTTGTAATTATATATAATGGAAACATTTGAAAAAATAATTCATATTTTTCTTCTTTGGTTTTTAAAAAGATTTCAGTAATTCTTCAAGATCTTCACTGACTCTAGAAATTTACATTACATTGAATATAAAATATATACTTGGATTTCAAAAATTAGGGAATATGATTTCTAAATGTTATTAAAATACATAAATAAATGAAAAATGTAAGCTTATAAAATAAATACATATGAAATAAATAATATCTCAAAAATAGATCATTCCCATTACAATAACAAAGAAAAACAATTGGGAACATGAGTCAGGAAACAAACAAAGAGCTTTTCTGTACTGGCATCTCTGGAAAAACAGAAACTAACACCTCCTTCATACAGTTCTTTTAAAACAAGGATAAGGATGTGTTAATGGTATAGAGTCATATATCATGGAGAAAACACTCTGAGGATTTAATTATTTGCAAAATAAGAGTTAGTACAATGATATCAAGACTGTACAAAAGTGAAATAACAGAGATGACAATTCAAGACAAAATATAATGTCACACACCAAATTTATAGAGGTTCAAGTAAAAGTTTAAATTATTACAAAATAAAGGTTGTATATTATGCATTCCTGACCATGAAGTTTCAAAAGAAATTTAAAATAGTATAATGAAAACTGAGTCAAAGAAGTTTTATTTGTGCATTAGATAGAATCGTTGAGAGAAATAGTAATTAAAATTAAATAGGTAGGCATATAGAAATAAAATTAGAAATAAGAAAAAGCTTTCATTCACTTATTAGTGGCTATATTTTGGAGTGACCCTATTTTGAGGATGGATTAATGATCTAAAAAGGACCTATATTTTTCACCCTAATTAGTTTTACAGGAAACTAATTAGGTATGTACATAACTGTTATTTGTGTAGATATTCCTCAAATGTTCTCTCTAAAGAGATAATTTCTTCAGTGAACTTCAGTTTATTCAAAAATATTCAAAAACTTATAGAGGAACAATACTGTGTAAAATTGTAAATATAATTTAAAAATGAATTAATTCCTTCTATCGTGGCAATTATAGCTCAAATTATTGTTATTTAGCAAGAAATACTTGAAAAGTGTTACATAGTTCAGCCATACTTTAGTACTAATAATAAATATGAAGTAAATAAACATGTATAAAAAGGCATGTCAAAATCGGACTACATTAAACTAAGAAGCTTCAGCAACTTAAAGAAAACAATGATTAGGATAGAAAGACTACTCATGAAATTGAAGAAACTGTTCACACAATGCCCTTTTAAAGGGCATTTAATATCCAAGATATTCAAGACACTGGTAGAACTTAGCAAGTAAAAAGGATCTAACCCCAACCAATAATTGGAAGAAGAAATAAGCAGACATTTCATCAAAGAAGAAATACACATCACCATGAAAACATGCTCCGCTTCATTAATCATTCAGGAGATATAAATTAAAATGACAATGAGATATTATCTCATGCCACAGAGACTGGCACACATCAAAAAGAAAATAAGCAACAAGTGCTTACAAGGATGTAGGGAGAAAAATACCCTTATTCAATGCTGATGGAAATGTAGACTTGTCTAGCCTTTATAGAAAACAATATGGACATTACTCAAAAAATAAATATTAAGGCTCCATATGACCTAGTAATTTCATTTCAAGGAATGCACCCTGGGAACACCAAAATACAGTGTAGAAAATAACTCTGCATCCTTATTGAAGCACTATTCACAATAGAACTGATTAGTGACAAAGAAATAGTGGTACATTTACAAATTAGAATACTATGCAGCTGCTAGGAAAAATTAAGTCATGAAATTCACCTATTATTACAAGATATGGAGAGTATTGCATTGATTGAAATGAGTCAGATGGAGAGGGATAGATATAAAATAATCATACTCATTGTGGAATATAAAAAATAAATATTGTAAGGTAATAGTGTCTAGAGACAATAGATATAATGACCAGAAAAATACAATCCATGGTAGGAAACTAGTCACAAATAGTAGTGGATTGTCCTTAAAGCTGTAAAGAGACTATTATGACAATGACAGTTTGAAATTATCACAGTGGACAAGAACTGGATTTTGTAAGGAGATAAAGTCTTGCAAACCAGTTTCTAAAAGTGAAAAAAAAAATAAAAGAAAGGATGGTAGGAATCTCAATACCTTAACTGAAGCTCTACTACAAAACCATAGTGATCAAAACATGTTTTTGGAACAAAGACAAATATTTAGACCAGTACATCAAAAAAGAATATCCAGTGACAAAGTCTCAAGTATATAGTTAGTTAATCTTTTATGTACAAAAACGTACAAGTGGTTTATGAAAATGTGGTACATATATGTAGTGAAATACTACATAGCTGTAAAGAATGATGCAGTCATGAAATTTGCAGCAACATGGATGGAAATGAAAGCTATTATGTTAAATGAAGTAAACCAGAAGAAAAAGGATAAAAACAGAATGATACCACTTTTTTGTTGTACTGAGAATAACTGCATGAAGAAATGCAATGGTTCAAATGGGAGTTGTCTTGAACACATTTGCCCCAGGGTATATAGCAAAGAGTATGAAAAAGAAATGAGTGGAGAAGAATCTCAAATATGAGAGGATGGGGATCAGTTGCTCTGAAGGAGAAAGAAAGATCAGAACCAAATATCCAAGCCTAAGTCAACAACAATGAAATCAAGAGACCCAAACTCTAATAATCTAAACTTTAAATGGGCCTGTTATACTGGCAAGCTAGGAGACAATGGGTGGTGGTTGGATAAATTTTGGAAACATGGTGGAGAAAGGTCAACACTGGTGGTGGGAATGACCCTAATTCATAGTATATCTGAAACCTAACTAAGAAGAATTTTGCAAATCACAATGATTTTAATAAAATAAAGTTAAATGTAAAAAAATAAATTATGAAAGAGAGAGAAAAGAAAATTGTCTTCCCCATAGGCAGGCAGGGCAGAGAGCAGAAGAGAAATGGGGAAAATTGGTAGTGTAAAATATGTACTAATGAAGGGTTTTTACCTTGCTTAAATAAAACTCAATCATTAATTACTGTGTATCTGTGGAAAAACAGTAACTCTTTTATGAACAACTGTGCACCTGTAATGTATAAAAAAATAAAATAATGAATAAAAATCATAATCACTTTATAGACAACACTTAATTGCCACGCCATCCCTGAAAGTAACCAAATATGACTTATACTGTGGGTTACATGTTGACTAAGATAAATCACAGCCTCCAATTCCACATTTTTTTTAACTTTGTACAGATTCTAATTCTTTTAATTTATCTCTTATACTTATGGTACCTAGAGATTTGTAAGGAAATGGAACTACTATCTTAAGTGTATGTTTCTCTCTGATGAATTACACCTTTAATGAATCCGTTGCTTGCTTAGAAATATTTCCTGGCTCCCTATAGCATATACCCAATTCTTATCATTGTCTGTAGATTCTTGTTTTAATGAAAGGCTTGTAGTGTAGCCTTTTCTTTAGTAAACTGCTATCTCTATTTTTTCCTGAATAAATTTCTCTGGAATTTCTTTTGCATAATTCCCTGGACGAAAATCCTCTAGGATTGTCACAGTAGGTTAATAGTTTAGTCACTAACCTGGGTTTTCCTATAATAGAAAGTAGTATCATGATAATTACAAGTATCAAAATTATAATAATATTGTGTAATATTAGAATAGGTTTTTATTATAATGTTTAAAGTAGTTTTGAGTATCCTCTAACAATTTTTCTAACATATTGATACTCATAATTTAAAAGTAAATAAGAATTTTTCAAAAGAATTTTTCGAGTCAGTGTTTGAGGCACTTGCCTGACTCAAAGAATTCTTTTGCATTTTCTATCTGATCGTCCATTCAAACACAAAAACTAAATATTTGGGGTTGGAGAGACAGTTGAGTGGGTAAGCCAGCCTCTCTTCAAGTGGCTCTCATCGTTCAGTCCCCACCACCATATTAGATTCTCTGGGCAACACAGGAAGTAATCCCTGAATACCTCTGATGATGCTCTGGAGATACTCCTGGATCTTAAATTAACATAAAGTAGAACAGGTCTCCTGAGGGAATGTCGAATATTAAATAAAAAGCAACTCTGCACTGACATTACAGTATATTGCTAAGGTAAATACTGGAGGACTTAAGTAGATACACATGTCATACTTATAACTCTATTACTTAGCTTTAATTTTTTCCAAGTTGATCTTTATCTGAGGAAAAATAATAGCATGTTTTCTTGAAAAAGAACTATGTTGTTAATTTTGAAACACTTAATTTTGAAATTTATTAAAAACTTCTGACATATAAGGTGGGAGTCTTAATATAAACATAAACAATTTTATGTTGTATAATAAACTATTCAGACATAATTCTGCTTATATACAGTAAATTGATTTATCACAAAACATCAAAGCCACATAAAGGTGAATAAAGAAAGTCAGAGATGTGGTTCAATGACAGAGTATATTTTGTAATTTTGCAAAGATTTTCGATTAAACCCCAGTATTTCATGCTTTCAAGAGTCTCAGGGTTTCTTGAGCACTGTTATTGCCTATGGTACAAGTACTGCTAGTGTAGCCAACATAACAACTAATTACACAACCTAATAAAAATTTGAAGGTCATGCTTTCAACATATAGTCCTATGACAAACCACTATCTAATTTTGAAAGTAAAAACACAATAACAATACAAGAACAACATTCTCTATACTATTATATAAAAATGATCTGTAAAAGGAGCATAAATGAACTTTGTATATGGCAGATATTTATTATAGTATCTTGTAAAAATCACCCCACACGCTGTGTATCTCCAACCCAGGTGAATGTGTTTGAATCCAGATTGCACATAAAATAATCCAAACCAGTCTGAGGGTGAAACACGTGTAGTCTGGCAGTCTTCTTCCTAGTATAGAGCCCCTGCTTCCTGACAGAACTGCCAGTTTTTATTTAGTACAGAGATCACCCGTGGGTGGGGCAGTAAACCCACCCAGGTTTACAAGAAAATCTTTGTTTTGGGTGAAATCAAGTTGTAAACAGATATAAAGAAACCAGGGATAAACTTTGTTTTAGATAAAATAAGGTGTAATCCAACAGTATCTTTCTTATCTTTTTTGTAAACCATGTTTTTTAGACAAGCCTAAGGGGGATTATAGGTGTTACAGACAAAGATGGTAGATGATGCCTATGGTGAAGCATATGTTTTCCAGAAACACACAAAAATTGACAAAACAAATTTTAACAAAGTATTGTTTTTTTGATTGTTAATGACTGGGATAACATGTTGAATACAAAAATATCACATGTAGAATTTTTTATCCAGGATTTATATAGTACAAATTACTATTAAAATAGACTTTATTTAAGAATTCTTATTTGTTGTACTGGAAGAGTAGTACAGGGTTAGGACCCTTGCTACACAAGCAAATAATCTCCATTTTATCACTAGCATAACACATACCTATTGGTAGCACCATGTGATACCACATAGTACCACCAAAAGTAACCCTTGAATAAAGAATCAGATATAGACCTTAAGTAGCAGCTGTGCTCCCAAAACAAACTACAAATAATTTTCTATGTAAAATATACTTAAAAATCCTATGAAAGTTTTGTTTATTGATCCCATTATTATTATTATTAGTAGTCAGAAGAAAAATATAAATTTAATGAAAATGAATTACTACTATAGACAAAGATTTTAGAGGACAAAATAATGCATTTTATATTTCTTCTCCTTACTCCCAGTACACATAGGGAGAAGTGTAAAATGTTATTTCTGAATAGATTTCAAGCTGTTTTATCTTTGTAGTCTTCTATTTCCTTTTATTCTATAGTCAGTTTAATGTTTCTTTATCTCTCTGTGTATCTTTCTATCTCTGTCTCTTCCTCTGTCTCTCTCATGTCCCTTGGTGGTACTGAATTCTTTGTTTTTGCCCAGCTTAGTTTTATTGCTATTTTCTATTTTAACATTATAATAATATTTATTTCTGCAGGATGAACTTTTCCTGTAGGCAATATTTTTGTGGCATTATATACATAAGTGATACAAGTTTATAATAGAGCATCAACTGATTTTTGCATAAAAACATTTTATAAATAATTATGTTTTACTATCATGATTAGGAGAACAAAAATCTATTACTAATTTTTTCTTCTCAAAATACATTTTTATGAGGAAGTTTGAGGCTAGTTTGATTGCTGGTAAAAGGTTGATTGTTGGTAAAAAAAGTATTGATCTCTAAGTGTGTTTGTTTTTCTCATTTGTTTGAGAATTTTTCATCTTAATTCCTTACGTAAGCAGAACTTAAATATACATCACTTTTGTCTTAGTTAAAGTTTTTAAGATAGAATCTGAAATCACATGGGATAATTATCATTCTCATTCCATTACAGTCACATGTAAATATGTTAATAGATTCCTTTTAGATTTTTTTATTATTTCATCAAATTCATAATTGATTATTTGCCATACTAGAAGAACTCAGAGGATACTGTATAATTTTCTTTATGCTCAAACATTGACAAAGAACCCCTCTTCTTTAGAGTAAGGTGAAGCAGTGATAAAAGTGAATTTCTATTCAATACTAAATTTTTCTTTTCTGTAATTCTTATATATTGGGAATTATTTGTTTCTTTTTTCTCATTCTTTGGTTCAGTCATTGGCAATGTTCAGGAAAACAACGGGCTATCAGAGATAGAACTGAGGTCGATTACATGCAAAGCCATAGACTCTGTGCTTTTATTTTTATTTATTTATTTATTTATTTATTTATTTATTTATTTATTTATTTATTTTTTGGGCCACACCCGGTAACCTTCAGGGGTTACTCCTGGCTCTGTGCTCAGAAATCGCTCCTGGCTTGGGGAACTATGGGACAATGGGGGATTGAATCGTATTTGTCCTGGGTCATCACGAAAAAGGCAAACACCTTACTGCTCTGCCAGTGCTCCAGCCCTCTGTATTTTTACTTTTAGGAAATGATGGCATAGTGGCCTTCAAGAAATATTACATTTTGGGGCTGGAGAGATAGAATGGAAGTAAGGCATTTGCCTTTCATGCAGAAGGTCATTGGTTCAAATTCCGGCATCCCATATGGTCCCCCCGAGCCTGCGAGGAGCGATTTCTGAGTGTGGAGCCAACCTGGCGCTGCTGGGTGTGACCCAAAAACCAAAAAAAAAAAAAAATTACATTTCATTTTATATTCTTTGTCACTCTTCTCTCCATATTCCCCGTCAGTTATTTTTTCTGATATTAAACTTTTTTCCCCTAGGCTCCCAAGAGCAGGTTTCACATGGTTGCTAGTCTTTGCAAACTATAACTGATAATTAAGTTGATATCTAAAATGTAAGGTGTTAACTGAAAAAATTTACAGTAACAGATCACCTTGGGATTGAAGCTATAACAAGAAACAGAGGAAAAACTCATTTTGTCACTTTCATTAGAAAGTTTGTCTTCAGTAACATTATATTTATTCTAAAACTTTAGAAAACACTTAAATTAATTAAGTTAGGGTAAAGCTATTAAATATATATTAAAATAAGATCCTATTTTTTTTGATTTCTGCACCTGTATTATTTATCACCAAAATTAAAAAATAGGCAATCTATGAACTGCAGCTACCTGGACCACATAACATAGAGCTAATTTAAGTTATTTTTATTGTCTTTGTCAGTCTGTCAATCCTAAAAAGTGACAATTAAGAAAATTGTCATTTCGGGGCCGGCGAGGTGGTGCTAGAGGTAAGGTGTCTGCCTTGCAAGCGCTAGCCAAGGAAAGATCCCCCGCGTCCCATATGGTCACCCCAAGCCAGGGGCAATTTCTGAGTGCTTAGCCAGGACTAACCCCTGAGCATTAAACGGGTGTGGCCCGAAAAGCAAAAAACAAAAAAAAAAAAAAAGAAATTGTCATTTCAAATCAAAGCATAACACAGCATATAAGAATAGCTCACCTTAGTAAAGTAACTCTTAACTTTAACTCTTAACTCTTTAACTTAGTAAAGTAACTTAGTAAAGTAACTCCCACTCACATAAAAGCAATTTTGGTAATTCCTTTATAAAGAAAAACTCAAATGATTATTTTAAGAATGTTTTCAATCATTTTACTATCATCCATCTTCTAATTAACTATACGACAGGAAATTAATATAATTTGGAAGTTGGCATATTTAATCACCTGTAAAGTCTCATAATAACAGACTATTTTATTAAATACTTGTGTATATATGTAAATATACTTTTAAATTTTGGACATAACTAGTATAACTCATGCATTAAGTCTGGTCTATTAAATTTTATTTCTATCTCTGATTTTCGTATATTTTTATATATTATATTTGGGTAATAGTCCTTAAAAAGTGTGTACTATTCTAATGAGTATAATTTAGCACTTACATTATTTTTGTTTCCAGAGGAAAAAAAAAGTTTTGTGTTGGATTTTCTATTTGCTGTTCAGACCCACACCCATGTTCAGCCCCACACCCCTGGCTATTTTTGTAAGTTTTTTTCAGTCAACCTGGCAAGGGGTTCAGAATTTGAGTCTTACAGCACAACCACAAGTGCTATCCCAATGGTGCTCAGGGACCTCCCAATACACACCCAATGGCAATAAGAGTATTGAGAGCTACATCAGGTGCTTCTCAGAGAAAATTAATTCCATTTAACTTTATTCTTGTTTGGGAGACAAACCTGATAGTATTCAAGAGTTTCCCTGGCTCTATATTCAGAGACCATGCCTGATGGTCTCACCTCATATCTGCTACTTAGTAAATTTCCTACCTGTCATCTTATAGTTTTTGCATTGAAAAAATAATTTGTAAGAAATCCTCATCTTATCACACTCTCCTAAGAATTATTTTCTATCCTTGATATATAGTTAGAATCAGTTATTGGTGATAAGATAGCTATTTTTGTAGTTGATAAAGGACTAAAATACATTAAAATCTAGATTATGAAGTGAAAAGATTAATCTATCATTAGTACAAAATGATTTAGGAGATACTGAAAGTCAGAAGACAATATTAAGGCATTAAGTGACAGTAGGATAGAAGACAATTATGAAGCCTAAATTTTTAATTTTTACAGAAGGTAGATCTTATGTTGCCAGATAGCAATGACTGAGGAGGGAGTTTACAACAGTTTTAAGAGTTAGAGTGACTATGAGTATAGAAGTGGTGCTAACTAAAATGAAAGAATATTAGAAAAGATTAAAAAAGAATCAATTTAAACTTAAAAATTCAATTTGACCTGTAAGGAAGTTATGTATTTTATTTCAAGAGTTTTAGTCACTTTTAATTTCTATAACAGAATATATTAGAATAAATGGGCTTAAAACAACAAATGCTTATCATTTAGAGTACTTCAGTCTAAAAGTCCATTAACAAGATGTTGGCAAATTTACTGCCTGGTGAAAACTTGCTACTATTGTTATATTTTCATAATATTCTTAAGTAACTGAGAGCATAATAACGTTAAAAAGAAGATAGTGAGCCCCTATATTATTACTTAACATTTATATTTCCAAGTATCTCACTTGGGAATTAGTGTTTCAACACGTAAATTTTCATTAGAAATAAACATGCTATTCATAGTGAAGAGAAATGATACTATCTCCTAGGGAATTTATAAATAAATAAAAATAGTAATAGATTATAATTACAGAAAAAATGAGAAAGGGATAATAAAATGTTATATTACGAAGAGATAATAAAATATACTTGTAACTGGTATATTTCACAGAAACAGACACATCAATAATATTTAGAATAGTGTTGTAGGCAAGAATATAGGATGAGTTATGGTAATTATGTTAGTAAAAAAGTTCCTGAAACTTGTACCAGGCTGAAAATATTGAAGCTTTTGACACAAAAGAGTCATATTAGGCACCAAGAAAGCCTTTGACATGCAGAATTCTAGGTCAAGTTTGAGGAAACTTCATGAGAGAAAAAAATGATTATGCCAAACAAAATGAGGTAAAAATTAGAAAAAAGAAAATGGAGTATTTCAGAATCTGACTTTAATTACACTGCAGTGCAAATCAAAACTCTGTGTAATATTGGAATAAAGATGAACTGAGACTAATGAACAGATTTGAAGGACCATAGAGCCTCATACTTTTTGACAGTTAATCTATGACAGAGGTGTTTAATGCGTTAGGTAAAAAAATGAGTCATTTCAACAAATGTTGCTGGGAAAATTGAATAACCACATGCTGCCATTTTAAAACAACTAAAGGAAAAATTAAATAAATCTATATCTTATATAATACATAAAGATTACCTCAAAGTGGATCAAGACTTTTAGATTTAACCAGATATTATAAACACATCTAAATCAATATAGGAAGAATTCTCTAGGATACCAAACTCAGAAATTTCTTCAATGATTCAATGCTATTGACAAAACAAAACAAAAACAAAACAAGTAAACAAGATTATATCAAGTTAACTTGTATTTCATAGCAAAATAAAATTGGGCTAATGTAGAAAGACATGTTATGAAATAGTAAAAATATTTATGTTCTACACATCTGACAAAGGGATAATGTTCAAGATACATGAAATATTCACAAGCTAAAAAACAAAAGTTATAAGACACACAAAAATGGGGAATGGATAAAGAGTATTCCCAAGGTGCTCAATAACAATTATTGAGTAAATGTAAAAAAAGTAATAATGATATATTATCCCACTCCTGTGAGAATATCATATATCAAAAATACTGTAATCAACAATTATTAACAAGATGTAATGAAAAAGAACACCAATTCATTATTAGTAGAATGTCCTTACTTTCAATTTTTATAGAAAACAGCAATAATATTAATCAAAAAGTAGAAAACCCACACTTACACCAATTCCTCATCTCAGCATCTACCAGGGGTCCTCAAACTTTTTAAACAGGAGGCCAGTTCACTGTCCTTCAGACTGTTGGAGGGACAGATTATAGTAAAAACAAAAATTATGAACAAATTTCTATGCACACTGCATATATCTTATTTAGAAGTGAAGAAACAAAATGGGAATAAATACAATATGTGGCCAGTGGGTCGTAGTTTGAGGACCATTGAACAAAATAGTACATTAAATGAAAAAGATAGATGCATACTTTTGTTCATAATAGCACTAAATAAACCAACTGGGATATTGATACAATCCAGATAGCCAATGATAAAGGAATAGAAAAATTGTTATATATTCGAATACTACTCAAAATAGAAAAATATTAAATTTTGTAATTTTTTACAAGTTGGATGAAACCATAGAATATTATATTAAATGGAAGTATTGGCAAAAAATGCAAATACAAGTTTATTTTATTCATCTGAGTGTAGAAAAAATGCACCTGTGGTAAAGCAAAACAAGGAAATGAAAAATATTGACGGATGACAACTTCTTGCTTGATTTTTAAGCATAAAACTTAAAATAACTTTAAAAAAAAGAGAAAAGGGAAAGAGAAAGAGCATATTCGAGTGACTTAACTGCTTTGCTGTGAATTCTTGGCCAGTTTGATGTGAACGTAACAAATTTTTATAACCATATAAAAAAGCTATTTCTAATGGAACCATGCTAACTAGAAAAATTAAAAGCAATCTATGTGCCAGATTTTGTATTCAATGATGAATATATTGTAACAAATTTAAAATAATATACTCTGTTATTAATATTATTAGTTCAATAGTAATCATAAATATTAGTATTAGAAAACGTAGGTGACTTACTGAATTCATGGGAATATTAAAAATCTAAAAGTTGAATTTAAAACTTCTGTGAATATTATAAAGCCACTAAACTCTATTATATTATGGCAATACAATAACTTTAAGAATGAAAGGATTTCAGAGATATTTTCCATCTAATAAGTAATTTTGAAAGAACTGCTCGAAAATATTTAACAATATTCTAATAACAAGTTTAGAAACTTAATGTCAAGGAATTACCATAATTACATAGTAGACAATATAGATAAGGACATGAAATTTAGTGTTAAAATATTATTAAATTTGGATATATACTGGATTAGAATGAAGGACATTATATTAAATGTTTTTTTTAATTAAGGATACTAGAAAACTGTATGTTCACAGTAATATTTTACATTTGTGGTATAAATGGTTCTATGCATCATTGACTCAGAGATAAAAGCTGACAACTAAAATTGCAATTTATATTCACTGATACATCACCAGAAAATGACCTAAATTAGATAGTCCTTATAAAAAGTAATTACTTAAATGGAGTAAAGAAATAAAATGTTAAAATACTAGATAAATGTATATAACCTCTTTTTTCTTCAAGAACTACTTCTTGTTTGTTTTTTTTTTTATGATATATATGTATCCATAAAACAACCTATATCATTTGGTGGTACAAATTTATAATTTTCTAAAATTTGAGTATATGTGCATATTTTAATAAGAAAGGCTGTGGCAACAATATTATATCTCTAAGTAAGAAGAAAATGTTTAGAAAAATATGTCTGATTTATCATTCTCCATACAGTATATCTATAATTTTATAAAAAATGTTACATTGTACTATCATAATCTCACTCACAGAACATTTATTTTGCTAAGAGTCACTGTTGCTGCATTGTCAGTATATTTGTTAATTTATCATTTGATTAAAAATTCTAGTTAGTTTAAAAAATTTTGAAATTTGAAAGCTAACTAAATGTAAGAAAAACTGGGCCTGCAGAGATAGCACAGCGGCGTTTGCCTTGCAAGTAGCTGATCCAGGACCAAAGGTGGTTGGTTCGAATCCTGGTTTCCCATATGGTCCCCCGTGCCTGCCAGGAGCTATTTTCTGAGCAGACAGCCAGGAGTAACCCCTGAGCACCGCCGGGTGTGGCCCAAAAACAAACAAACAAACAAAAAAAACATAAGTAAAACTAGGGCAATTGTTGCTAAGACCTATAAAAATAGAAAAAAATTTAACTTATTGATATATGAATTTCATTGTTGAACAGAAGACAAATACTCTTTTATCCTGTAGTGTCTCACATCTAATTAAACAAGCAATCAACCACTCTGACAGTAAAGAATTTTTTTTTTTTTTTTGGTTTTTGGCCACACCTGGTTACTCCTAGCTATGCACTCAGAAACTGCTCCTGACTTGGGGACCATATGGGACACGGGGAGATTGAACTGCAGTCCATCCTAAGTTAGCATGCGCTTGTGCCACTGCTACGGCCAAAAAAGTATTATAGATTCCTAACATAATATATATAATTCTGGTCAAGTATTGGAAAATTAAGATCACATTCAATATTTTCGTATATTTCAAATAATTTATCATACTCAGTTAAATTGTTATCAAATTTTGCTATTTTATTATTTCAGTAAATGCTAGTTTGATATAGATAACTATATATATCTGTAAGTATTTATGTTATTATTTCTGTAGAAGAAAACAAAAAAATATTCAAATTTTTGACATACAGTAAAAATAATTACAACCTTTCCTCCAAAAAATTAAGTTATGGAGCTATAAAATGTTTATTTAATATAGTCTTTCATTTTATTTTTGTAACATGATTAAATTATTTAAATGGAAATATTATAAAAGTATACTTAATTTTATAAGTAAAATAATATAAGTAAATTTTTACTAAAATCGTACATAATAATAGTTATAGTGATTGTAGATTTACCTCACATGGTTTGAAATGCATGTGTTTTTATGTGGGAGCCTTATTTGCTCCTGTGTATCACATGGTCCTCAAAGCAGTGCCAAAAAGAGACCTCTGACATCCGCACTCAAAGTTGCTCCTAAAAACCAACAATGTGACCATCTCAAAATAAAGTAAATAATAACTCAGAAGTTGGTATCTGCTCTTATACATATGAGATATATTTAATGTCCATTAAAGGAAAATGATAATCATTTTCTAGTTTTTAACATTTCAAAAGATCATTAACATCAATTTACTCTTTTTTTTCTATATCACTTTCTCAAGAAGCATCATAAGGTTTAATTTATAGTCTTACCATTCTAGTAATTAAAATATAATTACATTTGAATTGCTTTCTCGATTACTATGAGTTGAATTTAATTCTTTTTTGTTTTCAGGAGTAGGTGACATAGAAAATAAACAAAATATTCCCTTGTATTTACAGTACTAAACCAAATGCCACAAAGATCTGGAGCTAAGACAAAGGGCATTACATTAACTTTTACTGTTTCCAAATAGAAATTCTGTAGTATAGATTGAGCATAGAATAAAGTATTTAATGTTGACTTTAAAAAAGAAAATGAGATGTTTCTTTGATGTATGTATTTTGTATGTTCTGTTTATTTGTATAATTTGGAGGAGAAATTGCTAAAGTATTCCTTAGAAATAAGAGGGGGAGATCTGCCTAGAAATTGTGATTTTAGGACAGTAATTGAAATACCTGAAGTGATGTGAATTAAATGGGATTTAAACGAAAACACTTAGCAAGGCTTATTTTTCTAACCTTTGAATGGTTAAAATGGAAAAAAAAGTATGGAAAACAGGCTAGGGAATGTATGTACAATAAAAATAAAATGCATATTGTGTATTACCAGAAACATAAGAACAATAATAAATAAATAACCTGAAAAATGCAGGCTTTGTCATTCAGGCATCAAAGACCTTTATACCAAGAAGAAATTTCTTTAAAATAAATGGAAGAAAATCCCAAATAGAGGATATTGTTCAATTTAAAAATTTATAAGCTCCATCATTCTTCACAAAAAAGTAATACAGTGCTGAATAACACCAAATTGCCATTCCGCCCTCATGCTATGCCTGAGGAGTACATAACTGTTAGAAAGACAGATTTCAAGTGATATGAGAGAAATGTATAGAGAAAAAATGTACAGAAAGAAATTCTAGGTGTGTTTAATTAGATGCCAGTAATGCAGTAAACAATATTAAAGAAGGCATGAAAACAGAGTGCTAATGAGATTCAAGTTAATCAGATATCACTGTTGGACTGGAGATAAAAGATAAACTGCAGTATATCTGAATTTTAATAAGCCAGAGTTTTTATGATTGTACCAAAAGGACTGTTCTTTGCTCTGTTTTCACAGTGAGCGAAAAGCAACAAAAGGAGCAGTTTTGATTCTCACACTTCTTGTCAGATAAGTCATATGGAATTAATGTTGGGATTCATAAAAGATTGTTTTTAACAAAGATCATAGTTTTCACTTCATATACAAATTGTCTTTTTTATAAATGTGATATTTAGAAGCTTGGTTAGCTAATTAACTTGTTTCAGCAACTGGGCAGGACCTTAAGATATACCTGAGCATGATTTAGATGCACGTGTAAATTGACAGAAAGAAAAATGCATATTCTTAGCCCAAGTTTTCTGAAACAAGAACATCCATTAAGATACACTAATAAAGTAAAAAAACTTGAATATGCTGCTAGTGAAATTTCATATCATTAAAAATTAAGCTTATGCTCAATGTATAAAAGCTAAATTTTATAAATTAGTTTTATTTTAAACGAATTTCATTTTTAATATATTTTACTTTTAGAATATTTTATTCAAGTTGGTTCATTATAACATGAATTGTCATTCATTAAAATTCTATATTGTTAGCACTATAAATTTACATCATTGAAGTTACCTGGTTTATATCCTTTGATAAAATGTCATACTTGCTTTTTTTAGGAGTTGTAGATAAGATATAAGACCTTAAAGAAGCTCATAAATTTCTGGAAGAGAAATGGCCTTTGCTCAGCTCTTGCCCTGCTCAGCTTCATTTGGCATCCGAGAACTATCCCAGCCATAACAACTCATGAATATCAGCAGAGGTAGGCTGTCTCCTCCCACAAAGGATGGAGACTGTTTCCTGACACGTTTTTCTAGGGAAACATTTTAAATGTATTTCTGGAAGGTTGCTTGTGACATTCAATATCCATTAGTAGTAATCAAAGTGAAAGTGAAATATAAGTGCATAGTCAAGATTTCTTGGAGTGTAGAATATCACCTGGATGCTATTTATCAGAGGAAACATTTAACTTCTCTCTTTAAGAGTGAAATAAGTAACTATATATTAATAAATGTGTATTTAATAGCATTTTATGCATTGCCATGTTTAACACTTTGTTAGGCAAAGTTAAATATTGTGGTCAGGGGCCAGAGAGATAGCATGGAGGTAAAGACTTTTGCCTTGCATGCAGGACGGTGGTTCGAATCCTGACATCTCATATGGTCCTCTGAGCCTGCCAGGAGCAATTTCTGAGCATAGAGCCAGGAGTAGCCCCTGAGCACTGCCGGTTGTGACCCAAAAGCCAAAAACCAAAAACCAAAAAAAAAAAAAAAAATGTGGTCAAAGTGCGTAGAAGAGAAAAGTTTATTCATAGGGACCAAGATTTCAGGTAGCTATGCCAGCTTTCTGTCCAGAACAAAGGTTCTACTAAATTTTAATGTCTTCAAATGTGGAAGCAAATATGCAAGTAGCAAGTGGATTGATACAAGCAAAATTACAGTTACGTTTGATGGAGCTTTGAAGAACAAAGGGTTTTTCACTAAACTAACTTTTGGTGCAGTTTCAATGCACTGATGATCTTAGTGCCTCTAACCTCTCTACTTTGTTTTCACCTTCTTATAACTGTAAATCTTCACCATCTATATTTTCTCTGATGCTCTGAAGTCCTTGTAACCTGCTTTCATACTTCAACTTTCCTCAATTTCCTTCATTACCTACATTTCCTCCCTGTGGCTGCAGATCTAACAGAATTAAAAAAATTAAGAGAATCTAAATCAGAATTAAAAAATTAGAAATTAATTAATTAAAAATTAATCTAGGATTTTTAAAGTCTTCAATGAGCTATTTCACAGTTTCTATTTGCCCCACTAGGCATACTTCAGGACCTAGTTGTCATCCACTTGTTCTGTCTAGTGTGGAAGTTAGTCAGCAAAAGCTGATTTTACTGGAAGCATTGGACTCAGGTTGGATTGATGGATTCCTATTGCAGGAAAGTCAGTCTTACTCTGTTGCCATTCTCTCAGAAAATAATTTTAGGAGAAGACATAAAACAAGTTTTATTTGGAGGTACTGAGGAAAGGAAGGGAGAGGATATGAAAGAGTGTACCTCACTCAAGAGAGAGAATGTACTCCAGAGAGAGAATAGGATATTTTTTGTGTGTGTGGCTTTTGGGTCACACCTGGCAGTGCTCAGGGGTTACTCCTGGCTCCATGCTCAGAAATTGCTCCTGGCAGGCACAGGGGACCATATGGGACGCCGGGATTCGAACCGATGACCTTCTGCATGAAAGGCAAACGCCTTACCTCCATGCTATCTCTCCGGCCCTGAGAATAGGATTTTTAAGAGGGCATAAAGTCCCTGTACACATACAAGAGTTAATGTATAAAAGTTTATTAGAGATGTACAAAATGTATACAAGAGAGAAGATGCTAGTGGCATGTGGATGGAATGCAACACACACATGCACACGGAATTTTATAGGATTTTCCCTACCTGCTCCTTGTGGGATTTTCTACCTAGGTAACATCCCTGGAATTAAAAGAGTTTCCAGAGTGAAAGGTTCAAAGTAGTTGATAGTTTTTTTTATATTCCATTCCTGCTATGCTTCTCTAGTACCAAATTGAGATTCTCTGGGTCTGAAATTGCACCTTGTGAGATTCTTATCTCTCACTGTATATATAATGCAGTGAAAGGTGAGAGGCAGTCCTGACAGTGAGTACAGTCTCAATAATTAATTACCAACACCATGCAAAAAGATACAATCAAAATGGATTAAAGACCTGGATATTAAGCTAGAAACTATAAGGCATATAAAAGGAAACATAGGCAAATCACTTCATGCCATTGAGACTAAAGGCATCTTTAACTAGGAAACACCACTGACCAAACAAGTATTAACAGAGATAAACAAATGGGATTACATTAATCTGAGAAGTTTCTGCATTTCAAAGGAGGGAGTTCAACACTGGTGGTGGGAATGACCCTAATTTACTAACACTATGTTTTTGAAATACAACTGTGAAAAACTTGTAAAAAATAAATAATAATAATAATAATAATTAAATAATAAATAAGAATAAAAATAATTCATTACCTGCTTAATTTAGGTTTGAGAAATGGCTCAGGAAGACCATTGGTCCATAGACTTAGGAGGACCAGGTTTAATCTCATGTGTTCTGAGTACTGCCCAGAGCATCTCCTGAGTGCCACAAGGTGATGAACCCAATAAGGAAATAAATAACTAATTATAAAATACTATAAGACATATAGTAATAGACAACTGCATGACTAATCTAACATGAAACTTTGGACAATATTGTTTTTAAAGCAAATGTAGTGTCTTGCGATATTAATATAACCTGTCACCTAATATGACTTCAACTTTAGATTTCCTAATGTAAAACAATAGGCATTTCATTTTGTAAAAGTTTTACAATTTAGTTTATATCCAGACAAATTAAATAGATTTATACAGCTTTCAGTTTATGTTATAAGTAAATTAGTTTGAAGGGCCACTTAAAGTAGTGTAGGACTGAGAGAAAACGTACAGCCTGGACTTTTCTTGAGTGGCATCCTTCTGTCTAAGGACTAGGAAGTTTCTTTGGTATTCATTCAGATTTGAAATTCATAATGACATGTCTGAATTAGTCTCATATGATTTTAGACAGACTTCTTTGATAGTAGCCATATCAGCAATCCATTGATTAGTGAAACTAACTTTAGAGTGATGGGTTTCCAATAAGCTGGCTATCTGGAAAAAGATAAATATGCAACAAACTAACTATGGGGCTAAAGAGCTAGCACAGTGATTAAGGTGTTTGCCTTAAATGCAGCCAACCCAAGTTTAATCCCTGGCATCCCATATGTTCCCCTGAGCCTGCTAGGAGTGATCTATGATCACAGAGCCAGGAAAAACCCATATGAGTCACTGAATATGACCCAGAAATCAATAAATAATAAAAAATATAAACTAGAGAAAAGTATTATTTTATGTAAAACAGAAAATGTTAAAAGTGTGTTATCTGTTGGGAGCTGCTGGCTAGTGGGCACATGCATAAGGAGCTGCCCTAAGAAAAGGGTCCATGTGTAATCAAATGTCGCAAAAGAATATAGCTCTTCAAGAAATCCTAAATGGAGCAGGGAAAGCCTATTCAACAAGTGGTGTTGGCACAACTGGTTAGCCACTTGCAAAAAAGCGAACTCAGACCCACAGCTAACACCATGTACAAAGGTAAAATCCAAATGGATTAAAGACCTTGATATCAGAACTGAAACTATAAGGTATATAGAACAACATGTAAGTGAAACACTCCAAGACATTGAGACTAAAGGCATCTTTAAGGAGGAGACAGCACTTTCCAAGCAAGTGGAAGCAGAGATAAACAGATGGGACTATATTAAGCTGAGAAGCATCTGCATCTCAAAGGAAATAGTGCCCAGAATACAAAGGCCACCCACTGAGTGGGAGAAATTATTCACCCAATACTCATCAGATAAAGGGCTAATATACAAAATTTACAAGGTACTGACAGAACTATACAAGAAAAAAACAACTAACCTCATCAAAAAATGGGAAGGAGAAATGAACAGACACTTTGAAAAAGAAGAAAGGCAAATGGCCAAGAGGCACATGAAAAGATGTTCAACATCACTAATCGTCAGGGAGATGCAAATCAAAACTACTATGAGGTACCACCTCACGCCACTGAGATTGGCACACATCACAAAAAAGGAAAACAAGCAGTGCTGGCGGGGATGTGCAGAAAAAGGAACTCTTTTTCACTGCTGGTGGGAATGCCGTCTAGTACAACCTTTATGGAAAGCGATATGGAGATTCCTTCACAAACTGGAAATTGAGCTTCCATACGATCCAGCTATACCACTCCTAGGAATATACCCAAGGAACACAAAAATACAATGCAAAAATCCCTTCCTTACTCCTATATTCATTGCAGCGCTACAATAGCCAGACTCTGGAAACAACCAAGATGCCCTTCAACAGATGACTGGCTGAAGAAACTGTGGTACATATACACAATGGAATACTATGCAGCCATCAGGAGAGATGAAGTCATGAAATTTTCCTATACATGGATGTACATGGAATCTATTATGCTAAGTGAAGTAAGTCAGAGGGAGAGAGAAAGATGCAGAATGGTTTCACTCATCTATGGGCTTTAAGAAAATTGAAGGACATTTTTAACAGTATCTCAGAGACAAGAGAGATGAGGGCTGGTAGGTGCAGCTCAGGACATGCAGCTCATCACATAGAGTGATGAGTGCAGTTGCAGAGATGACTACACTGAAAACTATCATAACAATGTGAATGAATGAGGGAAGTAGAAAGCCTGTCTCGAGTACAGGTGTAGGGTGTTGGGGAGGAGGGAGATCTGGGATGGTGGTGGGAATGTTGCACCAGTGAAGGGGGGTGTTCTTTACATGACTGTAATCATACAACTATAATCATGTTTGTAATCACGGTGTTTAAATAAAGATAAAAAAAAAAGAATATAGCTCTTAATGCAAAGTCATAGCTCTCGCTATTCCTGCCCTATTTGGTGAAGAACAAAATACTCCAGCAAGTAGCCATTTGTTGAGTACATGAAGAACTTATATGGGATGAAAATATGTAAACATTCATGGTTTATATAATCCTAACATGTGATTCTTATGTAACCACGTTATGTAACTGTGCCTTAAAATATGAGTTTAGAACAGTAAACTCTGGCCATTTTTCAGGTTGACCTTCTGCCCTCCTTCTTTCTTATCTTTCATCCAAATCCCTGAGGGTGAGACTTGAAAAACATTGATAAACAATTGAGTGAAGTGCTACAGGCATTATTTATCTAAAGAAAGTGGTTAAAATTCAGTACAATTAAAAGTATACAATAAGTTAAAAAATTGCCTTTGGGAGACTGGCAAAAGAATAATCTGGGCCCCAAAATCTATGAGAAATGAAAACTGTGTAAGTCACATTCACAAGAATCAGATTGTTACTGCTGAACAATGAATGAAGCTTATACAGAGACATTTTACCAAAGTAAAAGATTATTACTACTTTTTTCCACCACATCCTCATAAAATCTCCTTTAACCCTCTTTAATATATGTAGTCCTCTATGTTGTGAGATGATTTCTCATAACAAGAGACCTTCAGCACATTCTATATACTTCCTGACTGATCAACCATACTCAATAGAAATATATATTCAGCTCCATTTTTGGTGGGGTATTTTATCGGATGTATGGTATAAAAATATTACTTCCAGTCAGCAGAATACTTTTAAATTTTAGTCTATTTCACTTGCCATGCAAAAATCTCTTTGGGCCTGGAGAGATATAACAGGGTTTAAGACAATTGCCTTGAATATGATCAGCCAGGGTTCAACCCATAATACCCACAATATGGCACTGCATGCTCTCCGAAAGGCTGCTGGGAGTCACCGAACCTGGCAGTAGCCCTAAATACTACCATTATGGCCCAACAAACCCAACCCCACTCAAAAAAACAAAGAACAAACAAACAAAACCCCACTTTTTTAAATTATCTTTTTTTAATTATAATTTTTATTTTAATAATAGTGGCTTACATATCGTTCACAGCAATATTTTAGGTACATATTAACATTGAATCAGGGGAATTCCCACCATCGAATTGTCCTTCCTCTACCTCCGCTCCCATCCTGCCTCCCATAGCCTCCACCCTCATGTTTTTTATCTCAAGACAAGGCAAGTATGCGATGCCTATCTTTATTGCTGTAGTGCTCACTGGATATTTTATTCAATACTTCTTTTTATATTGATGTGGTGTTCCACCTTCTTTTTTCCCTTTGTCTCTCAAACTGAGGATGAGAGCCTCTAGAAGGACTCTGCCCATTTTCGGCATATTTGATTTTTACCCCATTTTATTACTTTTCTCTTCTTCAAACAAAAACCACACAACTTTAACTATCTAGTCCCACCTCCTAATTAGAGGGAAATATAATGGAGGTACCATGACCAAATAGTTGAAAGATCACTAAGTTTGATGTAATCTTATTAAGTCATTTTCATTTTTGTCTTTCAAGAAATTGAGTTTTAATGCTATAATTAGTCATTTTGCTATCCCATCAAGGTCATTGTTATTTAAATTTATATTGTTTATGACAATGGAGTTACATCAAAGTGCAAATTTTCAGTATGTTGAGGCCCATTTATTCTATTATTTGATTCATGTAAGAGTGGAAACATTTTCTTTCACTATTTTGCCAGTTTCCCATTTTAAAGTGTAAATAAATGTCTTACCATTCATACATTCAAACAATTCATATTGAATAAGTTTGAACTGCCAATTGCCTGAAAATACTTGAATATGTTTAATAATGATACTTTAGAAATCAGTTTGACTTTGTAAAATATTACAATCAAGTAGCTATTTGCTCTGAGAAATAATTTATCTCTTTGATGTTAACCTCCAGTAAATTACTATACATCTTAATATGACTGGCATAACACATTTTTTACAACTGCTTACTCATCATATTGTTTATAAGGAAATTTTTTACTCTAAAAATGTGCTTTGTTTTAAAAACTAATTCTGTGTTCATCTAATCAACTATAGTAGACATTATTTATGTATATGTTAACATGATATAAGATAAATACGGTGTAACATATATATGAGATAATTATTTAATGTCATTTATCTTATATTAGAAAATTGCACATGTTTGTTCTTAGACATTTATTTTGTCCATAAGGTGCATCACAACACTGGAAATCAAAGTACCAACTGCATATCACTGAATAGCAATGGCACACATGCTTTCAAATTTGAGTAATGTTTCAAATTACTTACAATCTTTTAAAAAGGACAAAATTCCTCATTTTAAGACGACTTTATTTTTGGTTTTGTCTTTTAAGCAAGTAATGTGACTGACTACAAGGTAAAACATTCAAATTCTGATGTTATAACAGTGCAAACATTCTTACATAAAAATGCATAATACAATGGTTATTCAAACCAAAAAATAATAACATATAAGTCTAGACTAAATTTTATTTACTTATTCTATATTTATGGTAACTATATCCATCTTTAAGTATCTTCTGGGGTCTTCATAATATCATCTGAGAAATCATATTAACAAGTTGGACTCTGTGCCATACCTTGAAACTTGCTATTTAGGGCATGAAATGTTTTGATTTTTAACTACTTTTAGTTTTGAAAGTTTTAAAATTGTGATTTTGTACAAGTACATTAATAATAATTGTTTAATTTAACTTTAATTTTATTTGTAATGCAAGTTTTAAAGATTCAAAATTATTCCCAAAGTTTGTAGTCACTCACTAATTTATGAAAATCTATTTAATTATTCATTAATTTTCTATAGTTATATATAAATTTTTTATAATTCTATAATTATGGTTTATATTGAACAACTCAGTGATTTTGCTTTCCTGAGGGGTTAGGTATTGTGGTCATAACTAGCTGTGCACTGAGATTATTCCCAGAGGTGTTCAGAGGACCATAATATTGTGCTAGGGATAGAACCAAGGTCAGCTATGTGTACAGCAAGAAGTCTAACTTTTGCACTATCTCTCAAGTTATCTGTGATTTTTCTTAATTAAAATTAAAACGTTCTCAAGGTTCTCAGGCCAAACATTAAATGTGAGCTTTAAAATTACTAAATTAGAAAGCCAATAGAAAGTTTCTAATGAGTCATAGCTGAACTTAACTGGAGAACTTTGAAAAATAAAAGACACAATGACAAATTTAATACCATGGATGAATCAGTAGGTAGTTTATACTAAACATCTGTTTCTACATGTAATTTTGATAAAAATAATTGGAATGTATTTATATTCTTCTTAAAAAAACAACTATGAGTATTTTATCAACAATAACAGGCTTTACTTTTATCAAATACATAACCTAATGCAAATTTCTTTGTGTACTATGTCCAGGTGTTAGTACAAATTGGAGAAATTTGGAAGTTATGCTTGTACTTAATTTTGGAAATTATGAAAAGGCAAAAAACGTGTTTCAAAAATTATTTGACTTAATTTTATTAAATTAGAGAAATTATATATTAAAACAATTAAGAGTATAAGGTATTTGAGTTTATTTTAGACAATTGTTCCAATTGTATGTGTTGCATACATTTTAATGCTGTGATGTTTCATGGACTTATATGCCAGACAGAAATAATAAGTTGAAATAATCAAAATTGCTTTTTAATATCTACTTCTCTTAGTACCCATACTACTTGTCCTTAGTCTGATAAATGAGGTACTTTACTCTCCAGCATTATTTTGGAAATAACAAGGTATAATTTATACTGTGGCAGCATCTTGATGTCTCCAAAAAAACACACAAACTATTTATTACTCTCATAGTGAATCTGACCGAGATAAGAGAATGTCAAATTTAAAAATGAAGAGTCATTATAATGACTCCATTACTAATAATATATATGTAGTGTACATAAAGAAAGTATGCATATAAAATAGGATATGTATTCCTACAAGTATAAGATATGTGCACACTGAAATTAAACCTAGTATATATTTCCTTTTAAATATCCCATGACTAAGCAGAGAATTAATGAGTTATTGAAAATAGCAATGCAAAGCACACCATATTTCTAGGTATTACATATAGCAGAGTGATAAAGTATGATCTCTAATTGCTATGATAAATCAGTAGCATGCTTTTCCAGTAGGTATTTCCCTAAAATTTAGTCCAATAGTTTAATTAGACTTTATTTGATATTTTCAAAGAAGCAGAATGTGAGGAATATATAATAATTAGATATCAAATATCACTAGATACATTGTATGTAATAGTCATAGTATATATTTTCCCATGGAATCGTTGGTTTGTAGTACCAAAGGTACCTAGGCTACACACAGAAGTACAGGGGACCTCTAACGTTTAATCTGGCTGTACTTTGAAGTTCTGAGAAAGATACCCAGGTTGGGTGTCCTTATTGCTGTTCTATCTGGAGATGTCTAGCTTATTCTTAATTTGAATTTACTCTGCTTTGTTTATATGAAAATCAGTGTGACCTGTCAACAGATTAAAAATAGCTCTTCAATATTTCCAATAAATTCTAGTTGTTAGCATCTACCTCTGAAAGACACAAAATATAATTTCAAAGTATATATTACACCTTTATTCAATATGGCATTATGAACATAAAAGAGCAAATCAAACAAACTAATAATGAATAAGAAAACTAACAGACTCAGTGGAAAAATAGTTAAAATAAGGGGAAAAAAAGAGTTAGTCAAAGGGTTCTTTAAGTAGTGTCACAACTTTGTATGTTAATGCTGGTAGTTCTGATAATTATGGGGATTTAAATAAAGATACAAAATTCATTATACTGGAAAGAGAATATAAAGTAACTAGGCAAAAAAAGCAACTTGTGATGGGCAATTGTTAGAAATAGAAACCTAAAATGAATCTGCAGAATGCTCACAGTATTGGGAAATTCAGCACTTAGTTCTTTATAATTTAAGGAATAAGGTGATTTTGTCAATGTAAGTATTACCTGAAAATCCAGTCAAGTCAGCATTGCAAAGTATCCATTGGACTTGGCAGTTTACACCATGACATGTTGCATCTAATTAATTACACTTTCTTCTTTTGATATTTGGCAGTCACATCAATCTACTAATTTATCCTGACTGAGAACTATGTCATGGTGCTAATGTTTTTTGTATGATCTGATTTTATGTTATTCTGCTGTCATATAGTGGATTTCAATAGTTTAAACAAATGCCATATCTTAATTACTACAAAGAATTTTCATTTTGACATATTATAATGTTAATAAGTTGCAGGGCTATCATTTTTTTAATTTTCACTTGAAGTCAACAGTAAATATCAAAAATGCTTTACTAAGTATTGTGACAATGGTCAACTGAACTTATTTAAAACAGTTTGTGATATTAAAGGTATGAGTTAATTATAAAGAATAAAGTTAATGTTATGTAAAAATTATACTTAAAATAAAATAAAGCAATTAAATGGTGTTAAGGTGTTTTCTCATAAATAATTTTAATCAAAAGAAATTAGTACATACTACTTAAACAATGTGTTTCAAATTAACCTTTCTTAAGTTAAGGAATGCATGATCTTATACTGTTGATTTACTGATATACAATTTCATATTATCACATTGATATAAATATATGCACATATATTTATTTTTATTTGCTCTGAGGCCACATCCTCAAAAGACTCAGGTTACTTCTGACTCTGTGCTCAGAAATCACTACTGGCAGGCTTGGGGGACCAGATGGGATTCTAGGGATCAAACCAGGGACTGTTCTGGTTCCGCCACATGCAGGGCAAATAAATGCCCTCCCTCTGTGCTATTGCTCCAGCCCATCTATTTAAAAAAAATATATATATATATATTTAATACTATATATTTATAATAAATGCCTCATCCATTATTTGAATTATTCATTGTTTGATTACCTGCATATATGTAAATATATATGCTTACTAAAGACATGGAAGTCGGAGTCAAAAATTAATTTGGTTACATTGCTAATGTTGAGCCTTTTTTGTTGTGTTTTTGTTTTTTAGGAGTCACACCTGGCAGTGCTCAGAGGTTACTCCTGGTTCAGTGCTCAGATGCTCCTATCAGGCTCAGGGGACCATATGGGATGTCAAAGATCGAACACAGGTCTGTCTTCGGTAGGCATCGTGCAAGGCAAATGCCCTACCATTGTGCTATCACTCTCCCCTGTTAAATCATTTTTAAATCATTGAATTAATTTGAATAGAAAAATCAATGATGAAATATACATGTAAAATATATAAACTGAACCACATTTAATACTACAAGTTATTCTTGTAGCTTTAAAGAAATCAGATGTCACTTGGTTGGGAACATTCTTAAGTTCATAAACAATGAATAATAAGATAAAATCCCAATACAAAACTAAACTATGAAACATATTAATAAAATAGGAATATTGTTCCAAAACATAGTATACAGAAATTAGTAAAAACAAAGCAGGAAATACAAAAAAATTTTATAAATTAAAACTAAAAGTTAATGATGCATGAGGTAAAAATATTATTTACTTGGATAAAGAGAAACAAGTAGTAAAAGTTATAATAAACTGTTTTAATGAGAGCTATATAGGTCCAAAAAGGTGTTCAACAGAATAAATCTACTGAAAAACAGAAAGTGGGAGATATTTTAAAGTTAGAAATGGTCACTTATTTTAAGTATATTATTGTTCTTTTTATTAAATCACATTTTAACAATTTATTTCAGCAAAGTAAATTGTACCCTAAGATCTGCCACAGTTAATATATCTCTATAAACTCAGCTATTAGGTACTTTCCAATGACATTTGGAAAATCACTGCCTTCTATGTAGAAAGGAATTTCACATATTAGGGTATTAATAAATCGATTCGTATGGGAAAATAAAGCAGGATTTAAAAAAAATAAAGTTAAACTGGATTAGATTTTTATGCATATGGCTAGAAGTACAAAAAATCAACATGTTGCAATTATTTAAAATATTATTTCTTATTATTTATTTCTTGAGATACTTTAAATATATATGTGCCTAGAAAATTACTTTAGTAAGAGCAAAGAAATGTCTTTATTCAGAGCTACACATGATTCCACAAGAAACTCTATAGGGATTTGTGTAGCAAGAGTCTAATTAGAACATTTATCTAACATGTTGTTATACATTTTATAATATATTCAATTACATGTATATTCACTCTTTAAAATGCTGTATTGGCACTTTTGTATTCATGCTTTCTAGATTCTTTAAAATATGTACCAGCATTTGATAAGAACATAAATAGTTGTGCCTTGTGGCAGGAGTTCTTTGACCCTATTATAGACAATAAGTGCAGTGAGGTTCCATGAATTTTACAGAACAGTTTCATAGCAATAGACAAAGTAGTTTCATTACCTCAGGATCAGTTTTCTCTTGTGAGTCTTAGGCAATTCTTTTACTGTCCTTATTGCAACCTATTTTTTATTTTAACTGTTTTTCTTTGAAGTCAAGTTGTTGCTTTGAGATCCTTAGTCTGGCTCATCTCTCAAGGCTCTCTTTAACCTAATGTCATTCTGATAGGACTATGAGACAGGAGTTACTCACAAAATCAATTTGAAGATTACAAAAATATTTAGTGTGGTATTTGGAATAAATATTACTTTAAATTGAAGCACCCATCCCTGAAGGGCAGGAAGTAATAGAGTTCAAGTAATATGCTTTTGCCAGAACTTAAATAAGTTCTATTCTCTCATGGGTTCAGAGCCATATAGTTTATGCTTCATGAGAGCTAAGATTCTTGTCATAGCTACATTAAAAATGACCATCTATCTATCCAGAAGACCATTCCATCTATTTAAAAATTTTAAGTGTGTATACTTTATTGGTTTTAAGAAAATATATCTATTTTTTCAATATTTCACCCTCTTGACATCATTAGCAGATTTTCTTATTTCCAAGCACATTGCCAAAAGCAAATACCATAAAATTTAGTGATAGATTGTTCAGGATTATGAATTGCATCCCATATAGTCCCCCAAGTCAGGCAATTTCTAAGCACATAGCCAGGAGTAACCCCTAAGCATCACCTGTTGTGTCCCCAGAATAAAAAGAGAGAGAGAGAGAGAGAGAGAGAGAGAGAGAGAGAGAGAGAGAGAGAGAGAGAGAGAGAGAGAGAGAGAGAGAGAGAAAGTTTATGGCAAGCATTGCTACCATCACATAAGCTTTCTAAGAGATGGATTAAAGGCTAGAGTGATGGTGCTTTGCACGCAACCAACCTGGGATGGACCTGGGTTCCATCCCCAGTGACCCATATGGTTCCCCAAGCCAGGAGTAATTTCTGAGCACATAGCCAGAAGTAACCCCTGAGGAAAAAAAAAAGTATTTCTTTTTATTTATTTATTTATTTTAACATGTACATTTACTTTGTCCCTCGAGTCCCCAGATTGTAGTACATTATAATATTTCTTACACAAAGCAATCCAAAGCCACAAAATTTATGCAACTCCCTTAACATTAAAAGCTGTATTATTTTTGATACAATTGATCATAATACAATAATTCATTAAGAATGAGTCAAAGGAGCACAGCAAAGACTATGTTAGTTTGGAAATTGTTTGCATAGGCCCAGCAAAATATAGGGGACATGGAAAGAAAAAAACCTTAGCCTAAATATAAGGAAACCTTACCCCTGAAGTTTTATGGCATAAGACCAACTCTAGGCTTCAGACATATTAGGTTGTCCAACCCAAGTCATTATCTGTAGTACCAATACACTTTTATTTTTCACATAGTCACTGTTGTTGGTGTCAGGTTTCTGTAGCCAAGGAACTCGGAATATGTCCATGTCCTATATAAGAGTCAGGATGATGCGGAGCACCCATTAGTTTCACTCACAATTAGAGGATGATGCAGAGAGCTCAGTCTTTAAAGCAGGTTGTTATTGTTAAGTTCTCTGGGTGTTGAAGGGAAGTCTCTTTTGAATAGGTCTATGCCAGAGCAATGGTAGGATCTTCCCTGGTAGAAGATTGCATTCAGGTGATATAGTACACAACCATGGTTGTTTTGTAGATGGCATCAGGGGTAAATGGACAATGCCCATTCAAGACATGACCCAGGTCTTTATGACAATATTCAGGGTGTAAGGTCCTACTGCATTACAAGATTTGTGTGTTCCCATCTCTATAAGATAAGAACGTGTTTGTATATAATTTCCCATTTTAATGTGCCTATGCAAAAAAAAGAACAGTATCACATGGCGAGATTGGTGCCTATGGGGATGCTGCAACAAGTTCCAACAATCCAATTGACTTGGTTCTTATGTAAACGTTAAATGGAGGGGCACTTCTACAAACTTCCTTATTTAATTTGAATTTGAATATATATGGTACATGCGGGGGCGCTAACCGCCGTGAGGTTTTTAAAATGGAGACCAATGAGAGAAAAAAAAATACCAGTGAATGTCACAACATTCACCAGTGCTGCATTGGCCCACCCTCCACCCCTTGCGCCACCCCCCTTAGTGTAGGACAGGGGTCTCAAACTCAATTACCTGAGGGCTGCAGGAGGCAAAGTCAGGATGATCCTTGAATTCAAAGTCAGTAGTAAGCCTTGAACATTGGGGGGTGTGACCCAAACAACTAAAACAAAACAAAACAAAACAAAAAAGATTCCTCTAGGACAGAGCCACAAAATGTTGTATGGAGGGCCACAAACAGCCCGTGAGCTGCGAGTTTGAGACCCCTGGTGTAGAGAGAGAAAAGGGGAAAGCCTGAGGACCACTATAGAGTCCACCTGAGCCGGCACCAGGGAATTCCTGGAGTAAAGGGGGGAAAGAAGGGAATGGCTGGAGGCCTGCCAAACCTCCCAGCACCCCCCAAGCTAGGGAGTAGGCCTCCGGCATGGGGTGTCCCCTAACCCCCATACCTGAGAAGAGCTGGCCTTCAGGATCAAGGAACCGGAAGCCAGATATCTGCCTGTCCTGTCCCCATGCTCCTTCCCCCTAGAGTAGGGAGGGGGGAGGAAGCTTGAGGACCCCTAAAAGAGTCCACCTGGAACCCACTTCAGGCCACCTGAGCTGGCACCAAGGGAAGGCCTAGAGTCCAGGGGGAAATAGGGGAACGGCTGAGGCCTGCCAAGCCTCCCAGCACCCCCCAAGCTAGGGAGTAGGCCTCTGGCAAGGGGTGTCCCCTAACCCCATATCTGGGAAGAGCTGGCCTCCAGGATCAAGGAACTGGAAGCCAGATATCTGCCAGGCCCCTCCCCATGCTCCTCCTCTCTAGTATTTCTTTATAAATCCTTTGTTGTCTTTCAGAATCTACACATTATAATCTGAGTTGTTCTTTTTTCTTTTCTTTTTCTTTCTGTCTTTTTTCTTTTCTTCCTTTCTTTCTGTCTTTTTTCTTTTCCTTCCTTCCTTCCTTCCTTCCTTCCTTCCTTCCTTCCTTCCTTCCTTCCTTCCTTCCTTCCTTCCTTCCTTCCTTCCTTCCTTCCTTCCTTCCTTCCTTCCTTCCTATCTTTCTTTCTTTCTTTCTTTCTTTCTTTCTTTCTTTCTTTTTTCTTTCTTCTTTCTTCTTTCTTTCTTCTTTCTTCTTTCTTTCTTTCTTTCTTTTTTCTTTCTTCTTTCTTCTTTCTTTCTTCTTTCTTCTTTCTTTCTTTCTTTCTTTCTTCTTTCTTTCTTTTCTTCTTCTTTCTTCTTTATCTTCTTTCTTTCTTTCTTTCTTTCTTTCTTTCTTTTTCTTTCTTCTTTTTATTTCTTTCTTCTTTTTATAAATAAGTATCAAATAAATGTTTTTCTGACAGAATTTAAATACAAATATATGTACATTTTATTGTATTATAATTATAGGTTATTAACAGTGAATAATTGTGCACATAAAGAACCTTTGTGTTTTCTGTATTTAAAAATATAATCAGGTTAAATTATATCATTAGAGTTTCTGATTTTGCTCCTGATAAACTATGATCCTTAATTATAAAATATTTTCTATTTGTTCCTTTTCATTGCAGTTTTTGTTTGCTTGTTTGTTTTTGTTTGGGCCACATCCAGTAGAGCTCAGGAATTACTCGTGGGTCTGTGCTTCAAAAATAGCTCCTGGCAGGCTCAGGAGATCATATGGGATATCGGGGATTGAACCCGGTAGGCAGCATGTAAGACAAATGCCCTACTGCTGTACTATCTCTCTGGCTCCAACCCATTAAAACCTGCTAATGCTGAATTTCGAACAATGGCTTCAAGTATTCTGGAGTCCAGGATGGACTCTGTCTGTTGGCACATAGGTTTATAACTCTGTAAGAACAAGGTGTGTGTGTGTGTGTGTGTGTGTGTGTGTGTGTGTGTGTGTGTGTGTGTGTGTTAAGTTTATATAGTGGTTGTGCTCACTTAGGCAGCACATATACTAAAATTGGAACTATACAGAGAAGATTAACATGGTCCCTGCTCAAGGATAACACCCAAATTTGTGGTGTTCCATATTTTAAAAAAAAAGTTATACACTGCCTAAGGCACTTATCTGAAGCAGCATTTTTCATCTAGGTCCCCAGTGAAGAATATGACTCTTGGTGTCTGCTCTTGCGACCAGTCACTCATTTTGCAGACACAGGTGCTCTTTGCAGATTAATGGGTTACAATAGTTTCTGCTCCATCAGTCTATGGTATGAATTGGTGAGCCAGTCCTTACAGCTGCAATAGCTATGCAGCCCTGGTTTGGGGCATCATTGCTGGAGGAGGGGAGCCTTCCCTCACTCTAGTACTCAAGACTGGTCTCAAGAACGTGAGACTGGTTTGCAAAGCTTTTTCACATAATGTCACTACTGAGGCCTGCTTCTCTCTCCTTGGGGAAGGCTGTTGGAACACACAAGCCCCAGGCAGGGTCCAGGCCTGAGCCAGCTCCATATTCATTCCTCAGATCACGATAGAAACTCAGTAAGCCAGTGTGGTAAACTGACAATCTGGCTCAGGCGGCTCTGGTAGGACATCCTCTAGTCTGGTCATCATGCAGCTGGGCCAATCAGGTCTCTGTCCTTACCCACTAGAAACACTGGTGACTTCCTGGCTAGAATATGGCCACCTGCATGCAGGCTTTGGCGCTTATCTCTCCAACACTGAAACTATTCATTCTTATCAGGAAACACATGTCTCTATTATATAGTCTGTTAATAGAATAAGGCAGAAATAATTTACAAAATATCAATAGTTATTTAGAATATTATAGAATTAGAAAAAATGAAGAATAGAAAATATTAGTAGGATTTTTTTTATTTTTGTGGTCAAACATTTCAATTTTTCCTGAGTTAATATATTTATTCTATTTTTTAAACATGATGTTTATACAGACATTTTAATAGTTGTTTTATATATCTGAGTTGTAGTTATGTTATATTATTACAGAATCATTTTTATCAGTGGAATTTGAATAGCTACAGTAATAGAGTTATAAAGAGGTATTTGGGAGCAGGAATGATAGCACAGCAGATAGGGAATTTGCCTTTCATGTAGCCAACCTGGGTTCAAACCCTCACATCGCATATGATTCCCTGAGTCTTCTAGGTACAATTTCTAAGTAGCTAGCTAGGAGTAACCTCTGACTGTCTATGGAATCTTGAGTGTCTCTGGGTGTGGCATAAAATAAAAAAGTAGATATTTGATGGAATTAATAAATTAGTAAATTATCTGTCAAACATATAAATCATAATTCTGTAATTTCAGGATATTTTAATTTTCCTAAAAAGCAACCCAATGATCATAGTGCACTATTTTCTGTTTTCTTTTATAATTTTACTATTTTTAAAAGTGTTTACATATACATTTACAGTTTACATTAATATTTTTTGAATCTGTCTGTGTTTGTTTTCTCATGGATTGCAACTTTAATCAAATTTTGACCAGTAATATGTAAGTGTAAGAACAGCTGGCTCATTTAGTCAAAATTATTGTGCAATTTTCAAATTAAAAAAAAAACTTCAAAAGTTCTGAATGAAAAAATTTAGAATCATGTAGATACTTTATATAATTCAGTCATATGAACTATATTAAAAGGGAGAATGAGTCACACTTGTAAGAAGATGGAATAGTTGAAAAAGAATAGTCTTTCTCTTCACACTAAAGGTCATTCCTTCTAAGCTTCACTAAATTGCATTTCAGGACAATTGAACATTCTATATTTCCTGTTATCTTTCTTTTTCTGCTAGTAGGCATATATTTAAACAGAACAGATTATTTATTTGTTTGCTTGTTTTATGTAGGGGCCACACTATACTTTGAGTAAGATTGAATCCTGACTCTTGTGGTGTTTGGGGACCATATGTGGAATCAGCGATCAGACCTAGCTGGCCTTCTGGAAGGTAAGTGCATTTTTATAATTTGTACTTTTTCTCAAGATGAAATTAAGTAAGAAAAATGAGTGATCATTTTTTTTCAAATATCACTCACTCTCCTAATTTGATATCTTTCTTCATCTCCCATATTATGAAAACAGTCACTAATACTTTACACACATAAAATGTTTATATAGTAAGTAATTTGACTAAAATTTTAATTTTGCTTAACATTGCACAGCATAAAATACAGTACACAAATATATCTAAACTATTGCTACATAAAATATCTTGGAAAATGTCCATTTCTACACCTTGTTGCTGTCTGTGCATGTATTCAGTGAAATATTTTGAGCTTACTATAATCTAAAGTTCTTTAAGTAGATTCTGACAGTTTGATTAATTATTCATTATAGATGAAATATAGGATAAAAAATTAAATGTTTCAAGAAAGAATTGACTATACTCTGTCACTTTGAAATTAATATGACACTAAATTTGCTTGGTACACTTACATTTTAAATATAAAGTAATTATAATAAATTACTTCTATACATTATTGTACATTGCTTAGTCATAGGATATGTAACTTGAATGGTTGTTGATTAATCTAAAAAACACAATTATTAAAATTTTACACAAATTATTAAAATAAGTATACAGAACATTGAAATCAAAAAATTATCACTCACATATAAAGAACATGAAAAAATTTATCACCTATACTATTGTTTTAAGAAAGTTCTACATATAAATGTATAAAATGTCACAAAATTTTCAAAAATAAATTTGCAATTTTTTTTTGTTTGTTTTTGGGCCACACCCGGCGGTGCTCAGGGGTTACTCCTGGCTATCTGCTCAGAAATAGCTCCTGGCAGGCACGGGGGACCATATGGGACACCGGGATTCGAACCAACCACCTTTGGTCTTGGATCGGCTGCTTGCAAGGCAAACGCCGCTGTGCTATCTCTCCGGGCCCTAAATTTGCAATTTTAAATCAGTGTTTCAAACTTCAATTTGCTGTTTATTTTCAACAGTGTAATATATCATATTTAAGGTAAACTTTTATATATTTGCCAATCTTTATAGAATCTTAACTGTACTTTAAATCTTGTCTATTTTTGATAATTGCTTCTATATATAAATCATAGCCTAGGAGAATTAGGAACATTCACTCCATAATTTCATATTTTCAGGATCTACTATAATTTAATCCTATGTTATAGGATTAATCCTATAATAATTTAATTCTATATTTATATTTCCTTAATATTCACAATCATATATAAATAATAAAAATGCCCTTGTTCATCTATATAAAATCTTGAGTCTCCTCATTACATTATACTGTACTAGAAGTCTACAAAATTAAAAAATATAAGTAAAGAAAATAGAAAGAAAATTTATTTATATAGTATAGTATAATATAATATAGTATATTCTGTAAACTATTTTAAATATATTTCATTAATTTCATTGTGAGCTATAACATAAATAAGCACATGCTTATTACTGGACATGCACAACTTATATATAGCATGGCTAAATTAATTATAAAAGTTAGTTAAATAATTTAAAAGTAATTATGTTTAAAATTTGGGTAAATTATACTTTAAAATAAAAACTATGTACAGTTGATATTTAATTAAATAGGATTGCACTCAGTTCAGAATTGAGTTGAAATTTTTTGTTTGTTTGTTTTTTCGGGCCACATCCATTTGATGCTCAGGGATTACTCCTGGCTAAGGGCTCAGAAATTGCCCCTGGCTTGGGGGGGACCATATGGGATGCCCAGGGATCGAATCGCGGTCCTTCCTTGGCTAACACTTGCAAAGCAGACACCTTACCTCTAGCGCCACCTCGCCAGCCCCTGAGTTGAAATATTTTAAAGTGAATGATGTGCTATAGATCCTTATTCAATTAGCACTTCAGAAAACTGATTACGAAATGTAAGTTAGGAGATTAAATTAAAAAATAAAAAGTGAATCATTTGAAAATAGTGAAATAAATGCTTGGGTCTATAACTGATTTTATTGTTAGTCTGTCACTTACTTTGATTCCACATGTTAGGATAACAGTACCTGTTTTTGTTACTATCACTACCATTTAGATTGGTTATAAGGATAGATATTTAGTGCCTACAGAGAGTTATTATTATTATTTATTCTTCAGTATTATGATAATTTGCATATAATTGAATATTCAGTTAGGGCATATTGCTACAGATGATTTGTCCCTAGCAATTTATCTGCTGTGATAAATTATCTGTTCTGAGAAAGTTGAAATTCCTGGAGTGAGTGAAAATACCTGGTCACTCAGCATGAGGTCACAATGCAACTTCTTTCTTATATTCATAGGATCCCTAAAGGCTTCAGCACTTTAATTTATTCTTTTATATTTTTCTTCGTGAATTAATTAAGAAAGCATCACATATTCTTGAACTTTTGTATCAAAATTACAATAATACATGCCAAAAACGTATTGAAATCACTTATTTCAGAAACCCATCATATTCATTAAAATGTGGTAAGTTCTTTAACATACTTGCATTCTTTAATTTAAAAATATGGCTAAAATATGTAGAAGATAAAAATCGCTTCAAGAAATAAAAGAAAAGACAAAAAAGTTAATTTCTTCCTTTCCTTGGATGTACTTTTATTTTTTCTTTGTTATTACTTCTTATTTTTTTTATAAAATTTATATTTAAGCACTATTTTTACAAGCATGATTATAGTTGGGTTTCAGTCATAAACAAGACACCCCCTTTCACCAGTGAAACATTCCCACCACCAATGCACTTTTAATATTTTTCTAGCTTCATTGTTATAGTACATCTAACTAGTACTCTAGTACTTCTAGTACTATATTGAATAGTAGTGGCAAGAGGGGGCAAACTTGTCTCATGTCAGATCTTAGAGGAAAGGTTTCAGGTTTTACTCATTTGAGTAAAATATTTGCCATAGACTTGTGATAAATGGCCTTCACTTTGTTGAGAAATGTTCCTTCAATTTTCTTTTTGTTGAGAATTAGCATAATGATTGGGTGCTTGACCTTGTCAAATGCTTTCTCTGCATATATAGGTATGATCATGATTTTCACTTTTGTTTATATGGTGTATTATATTGATTGACTTGCAAATGTGAAATCATCCTTGTATCTGTTGAATGAATCCTACTTGGTCCTAGTGTATGAAAATCTTGATGAACTGTTAAATTTTATTTGCTAGTATTTGGTTGAAGATCTTCATATCTGTTCATTAGGGATATCAGTCTGTAGTTCTCTCTTTATGAATGCTCTCTCTCTCTCTATGCTTTTGATATCAAGATGATGAAAGATGCATAGAAACTACTTGGGACAATTTCTGTTTCTTCAATTTCCTGAAGAGCTTAAAAGGAATTGGCAATGGGGCCGGAGCTATAGCAGAGCATTAAGGTGTTTGCCTTACACGCGGCCAACACAGGAAGGACCCAAGTTTGAAGCCTAACATCCCATATGATCTCCTGAGACTACCAGGAGCGATTTCTGAGCACAGAGCTGGAAGTAACCCCTGAGTGCCCCCGGGGAACAGGTTTTGTTGTTTAGGGAAGATTTTTGGTTACTATTTCAATTTCTTCAATAGTGATAGATCTGTTCAGGTATTCCAGATAAACTTTGGGAGATTATAGGATTCTAAGAATTTTATCCATTTATTTCATGTTCTGTTGTATGTAAAGATTTTCAAAGTAATCTCTGATTACACTTAATATCTATGGTGTCTGTACTGACATCGCCTTTTCATTTTCTGATTCAAATTACTGTTTCTACTTATTTCTTTGTAAATTTTAATATAATGGTTTATTGATCTTAGTTATTTTTTCAAAGGACTTTCACTTTCTTTGTTCTTTTGCGTTGTTTTTGGCTTTTCATTTCATTAATTTCTGATCAAAGTTTTATTATTTCCTTTCTCCTATCTGCTTTTAGCTACTTCTGTTTATCATCTTCCAATACCTTAAACTGTGCCATTTATCTATCTATGTAGACTTTTTTCTCCTTCCTAATGAATGTTTGTAAATATATAAACAAATGGTATTACATTAAGCTTCTTCACCTCACAGAAAACATGACTAGGATACATAGAGTACCTACAGAGTAGGAGAAACTATTAATCCAATATCCGTCTAATAAAAAATTATTATAAAATATATACAAGCAACAGGGGAGAACTTAGCAAGAAAAAAACATCTAACCACATCCTAAAATGGGGAGAAGAAATAAGAACATCTCCTCAATGAAGAAATACAGATGAACAACTGAAATACAAATGAAATACAAATAAAAAATTTCTTTACATCACTAATCATAAGGGATATGCAAATAAAAACAAGTACGAAATAGCATCTCACATCACAATAACTTTCACACATCACAAAGAAAAAAAATAGACTTGTGCAGGCACTGATACAGTGCCTGCAGATAGTACATAAGACCAGGTACTTGATTTTTGTGCTTGCCATTCTACAACAGCTGACTGCAGTTGATATTTAGAAGCATAGTTCCCCATGCACTGTTCAGGATTTATTTCTGAGAAAAGAGGAACACCAAACATTCAGGAATTTTGCATCTCATTTAAAATAATATAACAAAAAGGGTAGAAGCTAGCATTATTCCCTTTTGAAATACCGAAACATAGAATTTTATTCTGTTCAAATTCTAAACTAAATCAGGAAAATATGTGAAACATGATTATTAGCACTTTAATAAAATAAAACCTTTAGGACATCATTCTGGAAATTAGTCTAACTAAATTTTCCAAATCACATTTATTAAGTAGCACAGTACTTTTAAAATTTGTAACTATTATTTGTTGTTAGCCTTCTCATCATATCCCTAGCAACATGTACAAATTATATAGTTCATTTCATTTATCTATTTTCTTTTTTGTGAAGTGGGTAGTTTGGACCACATTCCATAGTGCTCATAATTTACTCCTGGCAGTACTCAGGAGATCAGATATATTTAGTGCCTGGATCAAAACAGGGTCAACCACATGCAAGACCAGCGCTTTAATCCCTGAACTTTTAGAATATACCTTTAAGTTTAAATATTTTATAAATACACAATTTTATTTACATGAATTAGAGAGATATAAATGGCATTTATAAAAAAGCTAAATTCTACAAGATATTAAACATTCAACATTTTGTTCAATCATCATTCAACATTTGCCTACAAGTTTTCTATAACATATAACTAGAATGTTCTTATTTAGTATATTTGATATTAATTTTTTGCATCTTAGGACATTATCACTCTTATTTTTATAAAAAGAAATTAAGATTTTTAAATTCAAAACCACCAAAATAAACATAAAATTCATATAAAATTATAACAGTCCCATCTTGAATAATTGACGATCTGTATTATAATAAAACAATAAATAATAAATCAGAATACTCAAGTTTTATATTTTTGTTTTCACAAAGTAGTTAAATCAGAAAGACTTTATAGTAATTATGCCATTATTTGTCTGGGGATAGTTTTCAGAACACAGTACAAAATATGCGTATTGTATATATTAAATTTTAGTCATGATAAAAAGTAAAGATCTACCAATAAATTATTATAGACAAATCAAGATGATTAAAGCACTTGGGTTTGATTGCATGAATTAATCTCCACTACTTTGCACAAATCTAATTAAAGTCTCATGCAAGCTACATTTCTTTTTAATTTATTAGCTTGTTGGCATTTGATGCTCTTGCGAAACAATAATATGTAAGTATATGAAGGGAGGGAGTCACCTTTCCTCTCACAGTAAAAACATAAGACTAAAATAAGTGGTTTTGTTTTATAAGTCCTAGCAATTTTTTTTTTTTTGGTTTTTGTGTCACTCAGAGCTCAGGGGTTACTCCTGGCTCCAAGCTCAGAAATCGCTCCTGGCAGGCTCGGGGGACCGGGACTGTATGGGATGCCTGGATTCGAACCAATGACCTTTTGCCTGAAAAGCAAAATCTTACCTCGATGCTATCTCTCCGGCCCCAAGTCTACCAATTTTTATTCTTAGAATAAGATACTGTTGAATACAATGCTTATGTTACTTAAATTAATGCTTGATGCAAACATATGAACTACCCTGTTCTGATAGCCTAAGGAAGAGAAATATTTTTAGTTAATGAAATTATATGCATATACAGGATAAATAAGAAACAGTTTTTTAAAACATAGTTACATAGAAGAAAAATACAATTATTTCAATTGATTATAATTATATATTTTATTGTTTATGTTTGATTTAAATTCAGTTACTCAGATGAGAAGATATTTCTCAAATGTTAATTGGAAACCACACCTATAAACACAGTTACAATGCCTGCACAAGGCTGGTGTCTTAGATTCACTCTGTTCACAAAAGAGATATAAACCAAGCCATAAAAAACATAGGTACACCAGCTATACAAACAAAACATGACAATCTTGGAATAGAGTTGGCAAGCCCCACCCTGTCAAGCCATGTCTGCATAATCGCCACTTTACCTGTGGCCTTGTTTCACTACTTTTTGATTCTGCAGTGACAGCAATATGACCAAACTCCAGGTATGTTGTATTTGGGCTTTTTGGAATTGGGTGTGGGCATTGCCCTTTCCTCTCCACTAGCTTCTCTTACTTCTGGAAGACCTGGCAGCTGATAACAGTCTCAAAATAGTTGCAGTATTAGCAATGATAATTTGAATTCTGGAACACAAGGCCACATTCACAGTCACATGACAACTTAATTTTTGTTTAACACTGTTTTATCTATGCAAACACACCAACTTAAATGCTAATATGTAAATTTATATAATGAAATTATGATATAAATATAGTAATTGTCAACCAAAGATAATTCAATTTTGTATACAAATAAATAATACAATTTATTATACAATTGCTAAACAATTATAAGATTATTGCAAAATAATTGTAAACTTCTTAGCTTCTAGAAATAACCACCAGTACAAGTTGAACACTCTAGAAATTGCTGACCTAAAATTGGAAGAGTTGTCAATCAAAAATCTTTCTCTGCAACACTGGTTCTAGGTTTATGCCTTCATCTTTGCACACACACACACACACACACACAGAAAGAAAAAGAAAAAGATTATTTTGCATTTTTCTATTATCCTTGATTAAACTAGAGAACAAAAGAAATTCTGATGCCAATCAATAGTAAAATCAAATTGTCTTGAACATGTTTCATAGCAGGAAATTCACTCATCAAATAAATTATCTCCTCAGAGTACTCTATTCTTACCTTTCAAATCACCTGTATATTTCACTTATGGAAGTAACTACATCAACTTAAAAATTTTAAAAACTAGACAATTAGAGTTTACTTATTTATTACAAGGAAAAATAACAATATAAAATGAGAAAAATATATAGATAATAATTTTGTTGAATGATTCTTAACATTTATTAAAATAAATGAAATTTAATTAGAAAAATATTTATTTTTACAATACCAATTTAAAATATCAATATGCTGCATTTTAGTTAAACTTATGATATATTCCAAAATTAAAAATATGTAATAAAAATTTGTTTTTGTATTCCAAATACTTTTAATAATTGGCCAAATAGAAAAGCTAATTTTTTTTCTGTTTGTTTCTGCATTCAATGTATTTTACATACCTTTGAATTAATGTACAAAGAATATTTCATTTCACTCAAATATGTCATTGAGAAGAGAAAAATTGAGTTTTGGAAATTTTCTTTGTATACTAGTTCAAAGTTATTAAAATATATTGAATGCAAAATCAAACAAGTACGTACAAATAATGGTTTTCTGTTTGCTTTTCTTTTTTGTGTGCCTTATTCATGAAACTGTTCTGGCCTTCAAACCAGGTATTAATAGTGGATAAATGATGCACCATCTGCTTTGTCCCTGACTGATCTATGAGCAACACTACCTGGTATGTCTTTCTTTGTTTATTGCCAGAGATAATATTAAAATTTATTTTAAACTTTGTGTATTCTGAATTTTTAAGAGTAAATATATATAAGTATAAATACAGATATATGTACTCTCATAGAATCATAAAAACACATTTCAATTTTTAAAAATAGGCAATAAATCTTCTTCCTCATATGTATAACAAAACAGATCTTTTAATGCACCAGAGATTTTCCCTTTTGAGACTACTATGTAGTCTGGATCATACAGTCAGTAGCTGTTCAGCTTATTTCCTTCCACTGATTAATGTGATTTTAAAGCTCTTCTGTGATTTTTATGAGTTAGTGGATTATTTCACTTTTGTGTGGCTAGTAGTACATTAACATTTTTATGTACATTTGTTTATACCATTTTAAAATAAAACAAATATCCTAAATTTTCAATTACTTAGAAAAGACTAAACATAATTTTGGCTTCATATGGAATCAAAAAAAATTATCCAAAAACATTTTTCCTTCATTTATATTCCATAAAATTCTAACTTGCGATATCCCACCCCCACCCCCCAAGAATGAAGAACTATAGTGGTTTTGTTTTTTAAATGGTTGATTAGTAAAGACAATTTCACACTGAGACTTTGTGGAATACATAAAAAGAGGAAGGAATTTAAGCCCTTCCAGTTAATGGACTGCACTTGCAATTATAGTTCAGTTGGATTAAGTGACTGTAGGGGAAATCAATTTACTCCTCATCACCAGTGAATGTCCTTATTATACATAGCAGTTGCCAATTAAAATGATGTTTAAGAAATAAACACATTCAAAAAACAATTTTTATTTTATATTATGTCACTGGTTTTTAGATATTTTTCTTACTGTCCCTATGATGAAGCAGTAAAGGCAATGATTTCACTAAATTCTTAGAGAGAAAAATTAAAGAACATTAATTATGGTTTCAAATGGATGTATAATTACCTGTCTAAGATCTTGTCAATTTCACATAAAGAAGTAATTTAAGAAGATGCAATGAATAAATTAAAGCTGCGAAGGTTTAAAGTGTTTAATAAAATACTTAAAATGGAGAACTCTGTACTAAAAGACATGTATGTATGTATTTTCATCATATAAAAACATGGTGGCATCTAAACCAAGCTATATTATTCTCTGTTTTGGGAGGTGAGTATATTAGACTATGTGAATTTATAATTTATGTCTGAAATATTAAGACAGAACAAAACTCATTTTTCTACTACCATCTAACTTTGTTTCTTTACCACTTTTCACTTACTTTCTCATTTGATATTATGATAAGTGGAGAAATATCTCCAATATTATTTTCTGTGGAAGTAAAATGCTCATAAAAACCTTACTTAAGAGACAAGGACATAATGTGAGAAGAGTTTTGTTCTGTGCCACTTGAACCTTGGTCTTTCCACACAAGCATTTGACAAGAGTGCTAAATCTGGTAGCAGCCTCCAATTTATCCTATGATGTGTATTTGTGTCCCTTAAGCATTGTGCCGAAACCTTCTATCCATTTCCAAGAGACCTTGTTCACTCACCATATGGTGGCTCTTTTATTTAAAACAAAACTGAGTTTTAACTTCTGATGAATCAAACTGTTGTATACTGTATTTCCTTATGACATATGTTGCCTTTTTTTATCAAGAAAATGTAATGCTTATTACTCTTCAAATTTATAGCTAATTGTAATGAATAGATAATTGTAATATTGATAACAAATTATTTTCTATTTTATTAGATTATATTTGTGAATTTTCTAATTATTATTTGATAAAACTCAATTATAATTGATCTATTTTGTGTGCCGAGCACATATATTACCATTTTCATTTCATTACTCAAAATCTAATTACTCAAGGTGATATGCTGAAGTAATTATCAGCATCATTTTATGGACAAAGAAACCATAGCTCAAGGTGATACGTTATATTTTTAAGACTCACAACCAGTCAGCAATATACTAACCTGAACAAAAATGTGAGTATCCTTGACGTTCATGTTCATTTCATTCCATTTAAGAACTGGTTATATTCTTCCTTGAAAATTCCCTGATCATGTACAGATATCAAAATTTTCTTCAACTCGTTTCTTGCAAAGTTTATAGTTATAAAGATGTATCACATTTTAACTTTGAAGTGAAATCATACTATATGACATTACAATATCATACATTTGCAATTGTTCTAAAAATTTTTTTCTTTTTTTAATTGTTCTAAAATTTTACACTGTCCCTGCAAAATTAAGTATTTTTCTTCAAATATATGAAATAAATCCATATCCTCAAATGTTTTACTGTATTCACTATATTACTTTATCCATTAATTATATATTTTGTACTTAAAATTAGAGGAATATAAACTATATTGAAAATCATAGCACAACACAATAAAGAGAATAAGTAGCTTCAATAATTGTAGTGGGGCAAAAATTATCTTGAGAGGCAATTTTTTTTTATTGAAGGTCAGAAATAATGTACACATAAAGATATATTTGAGCTAAAAAATATAAATGGGGATATATAATGGAGGGATCAAGCACTTTGTCTGTGGAAGTGACTTTGTCCAGCATTCTGACAGAAATTAACACTGTGGTAGCCTTGTTACCTAAATTATAAAATATAGAAAAAGAAATCATAAGTTATAGTCATTCCTATTAATTAGCATCACCAGAAAGCAAGTTACATGTCTACTGCAATTAAGCATAATTTTAATAAATTAAATAGTAATGTACTATTTGTTAAAAACTATTAACGAATATTTTTAAAGCATGTTTTTTATCTTAAGATATTAACTACTGGCAGTAGAAAACCTTGAGCATCGCTGTGTGTGACACCAGGCGGGGAAAATCCGCGAAAGTACACCAGCCCTGTGGGGCCCAACTGTGAAAAACTGTGAGTGTGATCTGTCTATGTCTGTCTACTGTCCTCTTGCGTGAAACTCTAACCAGTGGGGCAAAAAGAGGCTCCAGAAACCTCGCTCGCCCAGACGCCATTTTCAGGGAGGGACTACAGAGCATGAAAACCGGCAAGGCTTTGCAAAAGCCGGCTCCCTGTGTGTGACACCAGGCGGGGAAAATCCGTGAAAGTATACCAGCCCAGTGGGGCCCAACTGTGAAAAACTGTGAGTGTGACCTGTCTATGTCTGTCTACTGTCCTCTTGCGTGAAACTCTTGCGAGTGGGGCAAAAAGAGGCTCCAGTGGAGCACGGCCGCTCCGCATCGCTACGAGGCCGTGCACTCTTTCTAAGGAAAGAACACCATTGCAACAAAAAGGAAAAATCACAATAAGAACGGCACTATATCACAGAAGCAAACATTTCTCTCTGCACTGTCTTCTCTGTTGCATGCTCGGGCCTAAGATTTGACCCAGTGTGAGGCTTCATCCACGGAGGACTCCCCTCCCTTAGAGGCAAGTCAGCCCATCCAGAAAGGGAGGAGCCAGAGGAGTGTGCTGCCTGCATCATATAGACAATGAATACCACCACATCACGTAGAAAAACCCACAATACAAGTGTGACAATGGGGAAACAACGCAAGCCAGCATCAGACATAGAGAATGAAGATGACAATTCTGAGGACCAGATAATGACCAATCAACTAATCAACCTCTCAGATAAGGACTTTAGACTAGCAATATGGAAGATGCTCAACGGACTCCAAGAAACCATGGATCGAGTTGAACAGAACACTAATAAGAACCAAGAAAATATGAAGACAGAAATCACAAAACTCCAAACTGAAATAACATGTCAACTAACAGGACTGAAAAAGTCAGTAAACGAAGTGAATGACAAAATGGATAAGCTCTGGGACAGGGTATCAGAAGCTGAGAATAGACTTGGTGCTGTGGAAGATGAGATACATAACAATTCCATACAGCAGGAGAGATTGGACAAAAAACTTAAAGCAAATGAGCAGACAATGAAAAAATTAGTCAAAGAATGGGAACAGATGAAAATAGAAGTCTATGATAAGATCAACAGAAACAACTTAAGAATCATTGGAGTACCAGAGACCCAGGAAGAAAATTTCCAGGAAGAATCAACGGTCAAGAACATCATTAAAGAGAAACTTCCAGAGCTAAAGGATATATGTGATCAAATCCTGCATGCCCGAAGAGTACCAACCAAAAGAGACCCCAGAAAAACCACTCCAAGACACATCCTAGTCACAATGACAAATCCCACAGATAGAGACAGAATTCTGAAAACAGCAAGATCAAAAGGGGAAATCACGTTCAAGCAAGCTTCCCTGAGATTTACAGCAGACCTGTCAATAGAAACACTCAATGCCAGAAAGCAGTGGTGGGATATTGTGACAAGACTGAATGAAATGAATGCTTCACCCAGAATACTATACCCAGCAAAACTCACTTTCCGGTTTGACGGAAGAATACATGGTTTCACAGACAAAAAACAGCTCAGAAACTTCACAGACACAAAACCAGTCTTAAGAGAAAAACTGAAAGACCTAATCTAAGACAAGACTACCCAAAAGACACACCAAATTTTGAAATAAAGATGGTGTTAAATCCCAGGACAATTCTTTCTCTCAACGTCAATGGAATAAATGCACCAGTTAAGAGACACAGAGTGGCTAAATGGATCAAAAAACTCAATCCAACCTTCTGCTGCCTACAAGAAACGCACCTGAATAGTCAGAACAAACATAGACTCAAAATAAAAGGCTGGAGAAAAATTATCCAAGCAAACAACACCCATAAAAAAGCTGGAGTGGCCATACTAATATCAGATAATGCAAACTTTATACTCAGGAAGGTTGTAAGGGACAAAGACGGACAATTTATATTAATCAAGGGGTACGTAGAGCAGGAAGAATTCACTCTCCTAAACATATATGCACCGAATGAGGGGCCAGCAAAATATTTAAAACAACTGTTGACAAATCTGAAAAATAATATCAACAACAACACAATATTTCTGGGGGACCTTAACACGGCTTTGTCAACACTGGATAGGTCAACCAGACTGAAACCCAACAAGAATATACTAGACCTGAGGAGAGAAATGGAAGAATGAGGCCTAGTGGATATATAGAGGACACTCCATCCCCAGAAACCTGGATACACATTCTTCTCCAATGTACATGGACATTCTCCAGGATAGACTACATGCTGGCACATAAAACATACTTCCATAAGATCAAGAGGATAGAAATTTTGCAGACTACCTTCGCTGAGCACAAGGCTCTGAAATTATTTGTGAACTCCAAAGGGACTCAGAAGAGACACTTTAACACCTGGAAGTTAAAAAGCCTCATGCTCAATAACCAGTGGGTTCGAGACGAAATCAAGGAGGAAATCAAAAGGTTCCTGGAAACAAATGACAATAAAGACACAAACTATCAGAACTTATGGGACACAGCAAAAGTAGTACTGAGAGGAAAATTTATAGATTTGCAAACACACATCAGGAAGGAAGAAGGAGCTTACCTGAGTAGCTTAATGACACAGCTAATAGAACTAGAAAATGCTCAACAAAAGGACCCAAGACTAGGAAGACAGAAGGAAATAACAAAGCTGAGAGCAGAAATCAACGAAGTGGAAACTCAAAAAACAATCCGAAAGATCAACGAAAGCAGAAGTTGGTTCTTTGAAAAAATAAACAAGATTGATAGACCACTGGCAAACCTAACAAAGAAAGAGAGAGAGAAACTTGATAACTCGTATTAGGAATGAAAAAGGAGAGATCACTACTGATATGACAGAGATTCAAAGGTTAATCAGAAACAACTTTGAAAAACTCTACGCCACTAAAAATGAGAACCTGGAAGAAATGGATAAATTCTTGGACTCTTATAATCTTCCATGGTTGAAGGAAGAGGATGTAGCATATCTAAACACCCCCATCACCATTGATGAAATTAAAACAGTAATCAAATGTCTGCCGAAAAACAAAAGCCCAGGTCCAGATGGATTCACTAATGAATTCTATCAAACTTTCCAAGAGAAACTACTGCCAATCTTGGCAAGACTCTTTCATAAAATTGAACAAACAGAAACACTTCCAAATAGCTTTTATGAAGCCTACATCACCTTGATACCTAAACCACACAGAGATGCTACCAAAAAAGAAAATTACAGACCAATATCACTGATGAATGCAGATGCAAAGATCCTCAACAAAATCCTGGCAAATAGGATTCAATGCCTCGTTAAAAAGATCATCCACTACGATCAAGTAGGTTTCATCCCAGGAATGCAAGGCTGGTTTAACATCCATAAATCTATCAACATAATACACAACATCAATAACAAGAAAAATAAAAACCACATGATCATATCAATAGATGCAGAGAAAGCATTTGATAAGGTCCAACACCCATTCTTGATCAAAACTCTCAGCAAGATGGGAATGGAGGGAACCTTTCTCAATATAGTGAAGGCCATCTCCCACAAGCCAGTGGCAAATATTATCCTCAATGGAGAAAAACTGAAAGCCTTCCCTCTAAATTCTGGCACAAGACAAGGCTGTCCTCTCTCACCACTCCTATTCAACATAGCACTGGAAGTACTTGCTATAGCGATTAGGCAAGAAAAGGATATCAAGGGAATCCAGATAGGAAAGGAAGAAGTCAAGCTCTCACTGTTTGCAGATGACATGATACTCTACTTAGAAAACCCTAAAGACTCTATCAAAAAGCTTCTAGAAACAATAGACTCATATAGCAAGGTGGCAGGCTACAAAATTAACACACAAAAATCAATGGCCTTTCTCTACACCAATAGTAATAAGGATGAAATCGACATTAAGAAAACAACCCCATTCACAATAGTGCCACACAAACTCAAATATCTTGGAATCAACTTGACTAAATATGTGAAGGACCTATACAAGGAAAACTATAAAACTCTGCTCCAAGAAATAAGAGAGGACACACGGAAATGGAAACGCATACCCTGCTCATGGTTTGGCAGGATTAACATCATCAAAATGGCAATACTCCCCAAGGCATTATACAGATTTAATGCCATCCCTCTAAATATACCCATGACATTCTTCAAGAAGTGGATCAGACACTTTTGAAATTCATTTGGAACAATAAATACCCTCGAATAGCTAAAGCAATCATTGGGAAAAAGAATATGGGAGGAATTACTTTCCCCAACTTTAAACTGTACTACAAAGCAATAGTTATCAAAACAGCTTGGTATTGGAATAAGGACAGGTCCTCAGATCAGTGGAATAGGCTTGAATACTCAGAAAATGTTCCCCAGACATACAACCACCTAATTTTTGATAAAGGAGCAGGAAATCCTAAATGGAGCAAGGAAAGCCTCTTCAACAAGTGGTGTTGGCACAATTGGATAGCACTTGCAAAAAATTGAATTTAGATCCCCAGCTAACATCATGTACGAAGGAAAATCAAATGGATTAAAGACCTCGATATCAGCCCCAAAACCATAAAATATATAGAACAGCACATAGGCAAAACACTCCAGGACATTACAGGCATCTTCAAGGAGGAAACTGCACTCTCCAAGCAAGTGAAAGCAGAGATTAACAGATGGGAATATATTAAGCTGAGAAGCTTCTGCACCTCAAAGGAAATAGTGCCCAGGATACAAGAGCCACCCACTGAGTGGGAGAAACTATTCACCCAATAGCCATCAGATAAGGGGCTATTCTCCAAAATATACAAGGCACTGACAGAACTTTACAAGAAAAAAACATCTAACCCCATCAAAAAATGGGGAGAAAAATGAACAGACACTTTGACAAAGAAGAAATACACATGGCCAAAAGACACATGAATAAATGTTCCACAACACTAATCATCAGGGAGATGCAAATCAAAACAACGATGAGATACCACCTCACACCTCAGAGAATGGCACACATCACAAAGAATGGGAATAAACAGTGTTGGCGGGGATGTGGAGAGAAAGGAACTCTTATCCACTGCTGGTGGGAATGCCGTCTAGTTCAACCTTTATGTAAAGCGATATGGAGATTCCTCCAAAAACTGGATATCGAGCTCCCATACGACCCAGCTATACCACTCCTAGGAATATACCCTAGGAACACAAAAATACAATACAAAAACCCCTTCCTTACACCTATATTCATTGCAGCACTGTTTACCATAGCAAGACTCTGGAAACAACCAAGATGCCCTTCAACAGACGAATGGCTAAAGAAACTGTGGTACATATACACAATGGAATATTATGCAGCTGTCAGGAGAGATGAAGTCATGAAATTTTCCTATACATGGATGTACACGGAATCTATTATGCTGAGTGAAATAAGTCAGAGAGAGAGAGAGAGAGAAAAACGCAGAATGGTCTCACTCATCTATGGGTTTTAAGAAAAATGAAAGACACCCTTGTAATAATAATTTTCAGACACAAAAGAGAAAAGAGCTGGAAGTTCCAGCTCACCTCAGGAAGCTCACCACAAAGAGTGATGAGTTTAGTTAGGGAAATAACTACATTTTGAACTGTCCTAATAACGAGAATGTATGAGGAAAATGGAGAGCCTGTCTAGAGTATAGTCGGGGGTCGGGTGGGGAGGAGGGAGACTTGGGACATTGGTGATGGGAATGTTGCACTGGTGATGGGTGGTGTTCTTTACATGACTGAAACCCAAACACAATCATGTATGTAATTGAGGTGTTTAAATAAATTGAAAAAAAAGATATTAACTACTGGGATATGAGAAGGCACATGAAATGAATAGATCATTTTTTATAATTAAACAATGATGCATAAGAACCATATAATATGGTATTATATCTGAGGTATTATTCCCTAGTGATTTGAGCAAGTTTGGAAAGTAGGACACAATTATTTTAAAAGCATAATGCTGTAATAAATACTAAGTTCTGTGTCAGGTCAAGTAAAAAAAAAAATTGTCCACACTAGGAAAAGTAGAATAGCCTGTAAAGAGCAATAAACAAGATAAGTTCCTTTAAAATGTTGACATGGACTGGTTGAATTTTTCCTTTGTTACTATCTTTTTTGCTTTACAGGGCTGGGCTCATTCCTGCTCTGTGATGAAAAGTCCCTCTGGCTCACAAACCATTTGTAGTTCAGGAACCACTTGGATCCAACCTAGGTGGGCCACATGGAAGGCAAGAACCTTACTTTCTATACTATATCTCCAATTAATTAGTGTCCTTATAAACACTTATTTACTGTCTGTCCTACCGAAAAACTATATAAAGAACTAGGCTTTTAGATTATCCCTCCTACTTAGCTAATTCTAGACAGAGCATTCACAAGACTAGGAAATATATAAATATATATAAATTGTTAAGAGTTTATCTCTTTCTTGATGCTGGAGAAAGAGTGGACAGGGAATTTTCCATGTTCAATCAATGGCATCCAAACTGTCCTCTGAGCCCTACCAGAAGTGATCCCAGAAAAGATAGCCAGGATGAAGCCCTGAATCATGCCAGATGTGGCACAAAATCCAAAAAGGAAAGAAAGGAAAGGAAAAGAAAAAAGAAGTTTTACTTTCTATACTTTCAGTAACGTGATAAACTGTTGTCCCAAATATACAAAAAAACATACAAAAATATATGAAAAAGAGGAAACAGACTATCTTAACTTTATTTTCTGTATGAGAGTACATAATTAATTATTTAATATTATCTTAATATGCAAAATTTATAATAAGTATATATACAAATTAGTTCTTAATTTGGTGACCAGTGTAGTTAATTTGTAGTATACTTCTGTGACATTTAAAAGGCCATAATTTGATTCCTGAAACCACCTAAAATTACCTCCTTCTTCAGGATTGCATTGTTGTTGTTTATTTTTGTGATATATGCTCGATTTTATTTTGTTCTGTTTTTTTTGGCCACACCGTTTGATGCTCAGGGGTTACTCCTGGCTAAGCGTTCAGAAATTGCCCTGGCTTGGGGGGACCATATGGGACACCGGGGGATCGAATCGAGTTCCTTCCTTGGCTAGTGCTTGCAAGGAAGACACCTTACTTCTAGAGCCACCTCACCGGCCCCAATATGCTTAGTTTTTTAATTCATATTTTGAATGTTCATTTTTAAAGGTGACTACAATTTTAAAATATAATTTTTATTAAATATGTAATCATAGGTTCAATCTTTGTATTTAAATTTTAAAAGAATTTTCTACATTTGTAAATAGTTTATTATGAGAATACTATAGGTTACACTCTTAAATTTTCCTCTTTATAAACTTATAAATGAAATATAGCAAAGGGACTACTTTGTGGTCTCTAAAAATATTAAATCATATACTTTTCTTTTCAAAAGGAAATATTTCAAAATCTTTAAAGATTTTTTTAGTAGTAAAACCATGTCCTGTATACTAAACGCTATGAAATTTTATTCAGATAATGAGGTTATGAGGACTATAGGTCTGGATCAATAGTATAAGCACCATCAAGTTTTCTTAAGCCATGGATAAAATTTATAGGACATCACAAGGACTCAATTTTTTTTAAATGTTTTGTGTCCTTTCACCAAATAAATAATTGCAATAGTGTTTACTTTTCTCTCTTCTATGATCAGTTTTTCAAGTTTATTTTTGAATCTAACAGAGCATGTTTTATTTTTACTTAGAAGCTTAGTTCTTTGCAAGAGAAGATGCATATTTTAAGGTGTATATAGAATAGCAGATAAAGTCAGATTTAATAAGATAAAATATTGTTAAGTGTTTGGCAATAAAGGACAAATGACAGGAAAATTAGAAGTTACAATTTTAAAGCATCCTTTTTAAATAAAGGATGCAAAGTACTGAGTAAATGAGTAATGTTTAAATAGTAATTAGATGATGATAGAAAAAAATGAAAGTAATAACAGAGGAAATTATTTTAAAATCTAAAATCAGATAAATAAAAGTTAAATAAAGTTAAGAAATATGTGGTCCTTAAAAAGCAATACTAAGGGGGCCGGAGAGATAGCATGGAGGTAAGGTGTTTGCCTTTCATGCAGGAGGTCATCTGTTCAAATCCTGGTGTCCCATATGGTCCCCCGTGCCTGCCAGGAGCAATTTCTGAGCCTGGAGCCAGGAATAACCCCTGAAACATGCTGGGTGTGACCCAAAAATCACACACACACACATACACACACACACACACACACACACACACAAAAAGCAATACTAAGGAAATAATATTTTACTCTTATTTAACAAATGTTATAATGGAATGTGAAGAATAAAGACATTATGTTATATACTTACCTGGCAGGGTAAATACCATGATCACAAAAGTTTGTTTCTCCAGGGGGAAGCTCACCCATTCTCACTCCACTCTGGTTGTGCTGACCCCTGTGATTTCTCCAATGTGGGAAACTCAACTGCATAATTTGTGGTAGTGGGAGACTGTGTTCAAGCTCTCCCCTGAATAAGAAAAAAAAGTAAGACATTATGCTAAAATATATTGTATTTTTGGGTTGGAGCTTATGATATGGAAAAAAGTTCCCTGTATTTCAAACAGAAGAAATTTAAAATCTAGTAAATAAAGATTACCTAAAGTAAGCATTAGACAAACTTGTACTTAGAATGTTAAAATTATATGTAATTTATGGTAAAATTATAAATGGTCTTATATGTAATATGTTATTGTGTTTAATGTGTTCTTATATGTAATGTGTTCTCACATGTAATGTATGTATACATGCAATTATATTATGATATATGAATTATCTGTAATATATAATATGTAATATGTTATATAGAAAATTATAATTTAATCTAAATCTAGATAAGTTGCCCATATTGCATACTAAACATATCTGTTAATATATAATTTAAAATTAGTTTCAGACATTGCACATATTTGTAATTATGTTGTAAGTAGTACATCAATAAGTTATACTGAGTATATCTGCCCAGACTATATGATAATAAATTTCTTATTTACATAAATTATCTGGTATGAATCACATAGATTAACAAATTTAGATGTTATAATAAGGATGTTTCTCTTACCTTAATGAACTTAGAATCAAACAAGCATTTAACAGGGGAACAACCATGGCTCTAGTTCAAAAAATCTCATGTCAAGATACAGTTATAGTTGTGAAATGGGAAGAGTTCGTTATTCATGCATAAGGAATTTTTATTTTTTAATATGAGAGATTAATCTTTAGCAGATTTATAAAATTAATAAAGAAAGCAGAAGATGAAAGTGAAATATATCATTATATTATACATAATAACATGTATTATTGCATTCTTGACTTAAGTGGCTTTTCACAAAGGGAAGAGCATAATAATGGTAGAAAATTTCTCTTTTCTTTTTGTCATTCAGACCCTTCTATAAAATGACACTGTATATTTATTTTCTCCATTTGAAATAATTGCTGTAGTTTCTTCCCTTTTTTTTTTTTATTCTGACCAGAATATTTTCTTAGAAACCAACCCAGGCACTGAAAGTTTCTAATACATCCAGAATTCCTCACTACTGACTTTTTACCTGAATATACTCTGATCTTAACTAAGACTATTTAGTCTCCTTCTTTTAAAAATACATTCTTATTCATGTTTTCAGTCATGCAGTTGAAAATAAAATATATATTTTATATTTTTTTATGTTTCAGCTATAATAATAACAGAATATATTCTCAGACTCAATAAAAATTCAGTGAAGAAAATTGGAGTGGGATTTAAAATAGTTTCTGGTCTTGGTGATTTCCATCATCATCATCATAATTTAACCTTAAAAATTTTAACTTTGTGAGGTTTTTTTTTGCTTACTTGTTTTGTTCCATGGACAGTATTGGTAATGACTTCATCAAGGGATTACTTTCTAAAAATATTTTAATTATATATAAAACTTGTAAAACTTATACTTGAATTTTCCATCAATATACTTTCTTGGAGATTGGGATGATTAGACTTTGGTTGAGATTGCATCCCAAACACAAGAAATTGAAAAAACTGTTATTCTCTTTAATTAACATGATCTTTTAAGAAAGGGGTCAGTGAATTCTAGTGTTAAGAACAGTGTAAAAACTCTCCCTTCTTTTCTGTCATTATTCAAGATGTCCTTCCATAAGCAGAGGACTCCATTAAAGTTAAATTAACTTCTGTGTAAGAAGAAATAGATTTTATGGAGATTTCTTATTTTCATTCTCAGGAATTCTAGAACTTCAAACAAAAAGCAAAATTATATTAGATCAACTAATAGAAAGCACAATAATATATACAGTTATGAAATCATTAATGTAATTTATAAATAATAAGTATAAGATTAAATGATTATTAGTCATTTTTATTTATTTGTAAGTATTTATATACATTTGTTATTAGATGTTTATTTTATTATTATTATTATTATTATTATTATTATTATTAAGTTCTTTTGGTATTTTGGTTACACCCAGTGACTCTCAAGGTTTACTCTTGGCTCTATACTCAGAGATAACTCCTTGTAAGCACAGGGGAACAAATGGGATGCAGGGACTTGAACCACCGTGTCCTGAATCAGCTGCATACGAAGCAAATACCTTACCGCTGTGCTTTTCCAGCGGCCCTAAAGTTTATTTATTTTTAAATGAATTGATAATATGTCTTTCAAATTTGATTCAAGAATAGATAAACAGGTATGAATTTCACAAAAGAGTCAAAAATGTAAGTTTATGTTCCTGAGCAATGAAACAGAAATCTACATTGTTTAAATTATGGACTATTTCAGTTTTAGTCTATGATAAACTAAATTGACAATTGTTTTAATTGAAAATTTTTAATTTCAACATTAAATATTAGTATAAATATAAACATATAAAATATGGTCAATTTGGGGCCAGACTGATGGCACAGCAGTAGGGCGTTTGCCTTGCATATATATGGCTTACCCAGGATGGGCTGAGGTTCGATCCCTGTATATCCCAGATGGTCCTCCAAGCCAGGAGCGATTTCTTAGTGCATAGCCAGGAGTAACTCCTAAGCATCACGGGTGTGTCCCAAAATTTAAAGAAAAGTTAAAAAAATATGGTCGAATTACTTTGTACATAGCACATTATAATCATCATGATCATCATAATTATTATTATATGAGGATTTTGGATCATATCTTGGTAGTGCTCTATTCTGTTTCTGTGCTCATGTATCACCAAGTATGTATTCAATTATCTATATACAGTTCTGGTGATCAAACTGGGGTTAGACAAAAATCAAACACCTTAAATCATCTCTTTGTTAATAATGTATTTTTTTAAATATAATTTTTATTTTGATCATAGTGGTTTACATGTTGTTGACAATAATATTTACATAACATCAGGGGGGATTCCCATCACCAAATTGTCCTCCCTACACCTCCGTTTTTGTCCTATCTCCCGTATCCTCTTCCCTCACCCCCAGGGCTGCTGGAATATGTGGTCCCCTATGTACCTATCCAACTACATAGTAGTCTTGCATCTGATTGGTCTAGGTGCCTCCCTAATTTCCCCCTCTAACTGGGAGGCAGGCCTAGCTAGTTAAATTTGCGTGGTTTGGTTTGAAGAAGAGAAAAGTAGTAAACTGGGGTAAAAGTCTAATACTCCGAAAGTGGGCAGAGTCCTTCTAGAGGCTCTTATCATCGATTTGAGGGGTGAAGGAGAAAAAAGAAAATGAAACATTCCATCAGTACAAAAACAAAAAAGTGTCCAATATCCAGTGAGGACTCCAACAATAATGGCAAGCACCACACACGCACAAAAAAAACAAAACAAAAAAACCCACAAAAACCGCCATGGTCTTGAGATAAGAAACATGACATAGCCCATAAAGAAAGAAAAGAAAAGAAGAGAAAAAAATAGGTATATCTGGGGACAACAGCTTCAATAACCACACCCAAACAGAGAAATCGACCAAAAATAGTTAGGTAAGTAAAAATAATAATAATAATAATAATAATAATAATTAATAATAATAAATGAAGGTAAAACATAATATATAAAAAGTAAACAATGTTTTGTGCTTTTTTTTCCCTCCTGCCCTGGCACAGTAAATATTGGGGTCATTCGAAAGGAATTCACTTGGCCTAAGAGTTATGGGTTATTGTCATGGGATCAACTATAGACTCTGTTCAGGATCATTTCCTCTCCCGGTGGTCTTTTGTCGTGTTTGGGAGTCTTCTGTTCTGTTCTGGGTGGTACAATCAGACCTCTGTGTCTAGAGTTCTCAGTATCTGCACAGATTCAGGGCTGGGACTTATGATGATGTCAGTCTTTGTGGTTCAGGAGTTCTGTTCCCTCAGTGTCATTTTAATCCATCTTCTGTGGTTGGTGGTCTTGGTCTTTGCACTGTACCTAGGATGGCACTTAGGATAGCATCTTTCTTTGTGCTTCCAGAAGCCAGATTCCATTACAGTTGTCTCTGCTAGACCTTTGGAAGTGAGGTTCATGGTTGTTGTGCAGGTCGTAGTTCAAACCCTAGACTAGGGCTTTTTTATTTGTCCCATGGTGTATACCGTCTGGTCATGGTTCTAGCAGCCAGTCATCTGTAAATCGCGATACTGGCTTTTGGATCTACCAAAGGGTGACAAGTCTTCTGATTTTGTCTTATTGTTAGCTGGTAAGGTAGGGTAACCTGCTCTTAGGTCAAGTTGTTCCCATTTTCCTCATTGTCAGGATATCATATTGGAGCTGGGACTTGTTGGTGACCCTGCCTTATTAAGGCTGTCCTGGCTGGGATTTGTTTCTTGTAATTGTCGTGGAGAACTGTGCCATTTCTATGTCTGGGATCCAGAGTTCAAGGCTGGACGGATGGTATCTAATCACCTGAGGTCTAAGTTGATTCCACATGGCATTTTTTCGTATTTTTATACAATATCTTCATTTACTACTATTCCCCCCAAATAAACAAAAATCTTAATTGACAGTGTAACCATCATATTTGTAGGATATTTAGGGTGTCTTTATATATTTTTGAATCTAACTTATTGTTTCAAATAATGATAAGGAATATACTCATTACATTTTAATTAGTCTGGTAACAATTTAGAAAATAATATAAATAGTAAAGTATTTGAAAAGTCAAAAATAGATATGCCTTTCATATGTTACAATAATAGTAATTATATATAATAACAGATAAATCACAAAATATTACCAGTGGAAATTTTACACTTAAATATCACTTAATGATAAATTACACAAACAGCACTCTATTTTAAAGACTATTTAAAAGGAATAATTGCACTTTATTTAAAAGGAACAGATATGTTCATAAGCATCATTAGAGTATTTTAAAATTCTGAATTTTCTAATATTTTTATAGTTTTATAAAAATCAAATAGATATTAAATAATCTAACTCATCAATATATTTCAATCCTATTTAAAAATACAATTGTGTAATTAATGACCTTATTATATTTTATTTCAGTCTTATAAAAACTGAGGGAGACATTTTTTAAAATAATATAAAAAACATTGAATTCGGGTTGGCAAAAAATGAAATCTCTAACCTGTTGGCATAATAAAAGCCAGGGTGTGATCTAGTAACCATCAATAACAAATAACAGCAATAGCAGTATTACAGAGTAATAAACCTTTCTCCAAATCACCACTAAAATTTAGCCAACAATCTAAACCACTAATTAATTATTTTTATTTTCAAATTTATTCTTTTGGCTATCTATTTTAAATAGAAAATTATTATGATTTTAAAATTGAAGTTATTAAAACTGAATGAAAACTAAATTTATCTCATGCATATCATCTCTAGGGTCATTATATTTATAAATACATGTTCCAAATGCTATTTTCTTAATGCAATAAAATGTTTTGGAGTAAAAAGTATGGATGAGCAGATTTGCAGAGCTATTTCTTTTATCTATCAAAAGAGTACATTGCAAAGAACATTTTTCATTTATCTTACATTAAAAGTAGGAAAGTATGTCACCTATCCAATTTTCAATGCTTCTTTGCTGAAGGGTGAATTCTTTTGCTTTCCAATCACTGATTTTCCAACTGGTGAATAGTAAGAACAGAAAACATGCAAACTCAAAATTGACATGCTTTGCAGTATCTGAGACAGAATGTTTCTCTGCCTATCAGTTCAGGCAGAACTTATAATTATTTTCACATCTCATAGGAGTAGTCCTTTCAGTGTTAGATTTTCTTAATGCTGTGAGTTTCCAATGACAAGGAGAAAAAGGAGGATAAGACACATTTGGGGACTGTCATTTGCAGTCAGTTCTTTGAAACTAATTTTAGCATGACTTTTAAGTTCTGCAAAACATTTATCAGGCAATTCTCCTGATGGAGAAAACAGTTATTTCTCAGTTAAATTTGCCATAAAGTTTTCCCAACTCTTTGTCTTATTTTTGACATACTATTTTTAGTATTTACTAACCATATGGAAAAAAAATCTAGAAATACAGCTACTGTCTGAAAAAACTTTTGTTAATGTCTATTCTTTGTCCAACTCTAAAATAATATTAGTTATTTGGGTATTGATATGATTTATCTACTAAAATAGGTAAAAGTCAAAACCATATTACTATGGACTTTGGGACTCAGTTTAAAAACTAGAAGATGAATGATCTTGATATACCATAAAAACTCTTTATTCTGTTAGTCACAGAGTTTATGGGTGGTTCCTGAGGTCAATTTAAAATAAGATGTTTTAAGTGAGGTAAAAACAGTTGATACCAATTACTGGAGGTCACAAAGTATAAAATAGAAATATTGTTTCTTTGTGTTCTAAAAGAATATATAAACTTAGTAGAAAAATATAACAGAGATGTTTACTAATATGTAGACTCTTAATTTTGTACATCATTAGATTTTTCATTTTCATAAAAAATTAAACAAAGAATGACTAATATTACTTCTGATATGTGTCTATGGGATTGAGCATTTAAGATTTATTTTGAGACAAATTTTATTACCTGTAAGAACTTCTGAATAGTGATCTAATTAATGATTATTTAAAAATATTGTCATTGGTTAAATAAGGAACAGTCACAGAAGATCTCAAAATTACAATCTGAAATTTTGTTACTATCATTTTCCACTGAAATCAAGGGGAATATGTATAGAGTCATTAAGTTATCACCACTAAGACTAGAATAATTCATGAAATTTTAGCATTAGACTACATTCTGTTATATGATCTACAGTCACTCTTATCTGTATTAGTTTCCTATCACCTTTTTTTCTCTACTGAATACAATTTTGTCATGTCAAAATTTATCATTTGTCATATCAAAATCTAAATGATTAAAAAGTCAATAAATATGAGTATGTGTATTTTATTCACATATGTTTTGCTCAAAATGCTAGCTTTCTGCACAACTCTTTATCAAAATAGGAGCCATCAAAATGTCTTTTATAAATAAAATAAAATAAAAAATGTCTTTTATATAATAATCCATGGTTGACTCTCAGTAATACATCGAAAGAAAACAAATATCTTCAATTTTGACACATCTATTTTACCTGCACTTCTAAGTCATATATATCTGTTCTACTGACTTCTATATTCCCCTTAATGATAAAACATAATAGGAGATAAGAGAAATTCTATTACATAATTCATAGATATATCGATCTGTGTTACATGCTACTTGACTATGATTATGAACAAATGAGAGAAAATAAGTAAAAGAGCAAGATGGGTCATGAGATACAAAAAGAGAAGAATTTAGCACGTGGGAATACATAATAAAGCAAAATAATAGAATACATAGTAACTGGCAATTTCATTACAGTTGCAAATTTCTGGCTGAAATGAAAAAGTGAAGACATATAGCAGGATAATTTGTTAGAAGCTACACATAGAAATTCAAATTATAAGACTACATTCAATATATTTATTAGAGCTACCTCTCAAATACATGAGGGATGAAGGAATTAAATATAGGCTACAGATAATAGTAAAAAACGTCAAAGTAATATATTAAATAAATAACCTTCAAATTGTAGATTTCTTATAATATCTGTTTTTATTTACTTTGCTACAAAATAATTACATCTCTACTAACTTCCAATAAACAATTCTGAGTATCTGTTACATAAATATAATGTAATTTAAGTAATCATCACAGACATCAAGTGTTAAATTTTATAAGGTTTTATGGCAACTTTAAATAATTATAACATTACTGCAGATGAAAATTAGATATACAGAAGTGATTTTAAAATGTAATTCATAAAATTGGGGCCCGGAGAGATAGCACAGTGGCGTTTGCCTTGCAAGCAGCCGATCCAGGACCAAAGGTGGTTGGTTCGAATCCCGGTGTCCCATATGATCCCCCGTGCCTGCCAGGAGCTATTTCTGAGCAGACAGCCAGGAGTAAACCCTGAGCACTGCCGGGTGTGACCCAAAAACCAAAAAAAAAACAAAAAAAAATGTAATTCATAAAATAGAGAGAATATGGATTAAAAGAAAGTTTCTTTAACCTATTTAATATATATTTTGCAGTAATTCTATTTACATGTTCTCTTATATTTGCTCTAGAAAAATAACAATACGATTTTATAGTTAAATTTTATTTGCCTTTATTTTATGAATGTTTACTAAAATATCATATTACATTAAATATACTGTCATTTTTAAGTGTCATAAATACTCTAAAATATAAAATAACATTTTATTTTCTTCCCTACCGCTTACTATTTACAAAAATGTCCATTTAAGCCACCACTTGGGAGTTAATTTGACAGCATACAAATTATAAACAATGTAATTTCCCTCTATTCATACCCCAGAGGACAAAGTCTTAAGACAATTTTATTTAGTCTGATTTGAATATTAGATGAAAAAGATTTAGTTTTCCTTTCTTACTTTCAAAGCTGGTAAAGACTTTTCCAAGTTAGGAGATAAAAAACAGAAAGGAATTGAGACTATGGATATTAGGGAACATAATCTAGAGTACTTGTCCTTTTTTTCTGAGCAATGTTGTCAGAGATTTCTTATAAACATAAATTTTCAAAGAGGTTAATTTTATTATGGGATTATATCAATAAAATAAAGCATATTTATTGTTAAAGATACAGAATAGTAAATCTATATTACATTCTTATAGGAATAGTGTTGGCTCAGTACCTGCCCATACTCAGAATGTACTCCTAAGTTCATCTCTAGAAAAAATATACTGTTGTTATTATTTATTTATTTACTTTTCCACTTCTAGCTGTGCTCAGAGGTTACTTCCAAATTTGCAGTCAGGAATAACTCCTGACTAACTCAGGGAAACAGATGGGATGCCAAGGATTAAACCCAAGTAGGCCACATATAAGGCAGATGTCTTACCAGCTCAACTATCACTCCATCTCCAATTTTACTGTTCTTACTGTCTGAGACAGCTAATGTTGATGCACATAGGCCATAAAGGAATATCATTTTAAATTGATCTCTTTGTATGTTATAAAAATTGAAATATTTATACCCATTGCTAAAGCAGTGCCTGCACTGTCTTCCTTTGGTACAGTAAATGACATACTTGCTAAGTATTTGTGATGATACATATATAGTACGGCAGAGACAGATATCTGCCTTTATAAAAGCAAATGCTAACCATGTTAAAATGAATTGACTCTCACATCTTTTATTTTTCCTTCATCACAATGAGTCGGAACACACAAAAAAAGGCATGCTTTTCTTAGTAAGACCTTTATTTAGTGACTTGTGAAAGCATTGCTTTAAAGGCCTTACCATTTCTCTAATGCAGAATGCCTGATTAACTATTTTTTATTTCTTACAATGTCCCTAAAGCTTATTACTGGGTCTACTGTGATACTGTGATAAAAAAAACTTCTTTTATTTTCTATCTTTAAATTTATGTTAGGCACTGTGATTTAAAACACTGTTAAGGGTCTGTGAGATAGCACAACTGGTAGGTAGTGTGCTTGCCTTGCATGCAGCAAATCTAGGTTTAATACCCAGCATCTTCTATGGTCCCCTGAGCCCTCCAAGACTGATTCCTGAGTGCAAAGCCAAGAGTAACCCCTCAGTTTCAAGAGGTGTGGCCCCCAAACAAACTATCAAATAATACTTCAATTGTGAGATTTCTTGCATAAAATATCCCAGTACATCCACCTTCACCAGGGTGTTCAGTTCCATCCACCATTTTCCCAGTACCACTACACCCCTTGTGAAACTCCAGTATCCCGTTATGGCAAGCTTTACTAATAAAGATCAGTTACCAATTTCTGTTGCATTTTTGTTTTTATAATTTCATTCTTGTGTGTGTTCACACACCAACTATGAGGGAGATAATTCTAAAACTGGCCTTTCCTTCTTTCACTCAACTTTATACCGAACAGATACATTCATGTAGCAGAAAATTGCATGATTTCATCTTTTCTTATAGCCAAGGAGTATTATATAATTCTATACATACCATAGTTTCTACTCAATTTATATTGAGATGTAGCTCTCTAAATACCAAATTCATCTTATTCTTTTCTTATGGACAAAACTACAATGGTTCTTAACAGTATTCAGAAAGAAGGTTGTAAGATAATATTTTGGAAGTCTATAGGCTTGCAAAATGATGTATTGTGGTAAATTTATTTTTTGTTTTTGTTTGTTGTTTGTTTGGTGTTTCTTAGGGGTCTACAAATGGTGAATTTCACGGGTTACTCCTGGCTCTGTATTCAGAAATCATTCCTGGCACACTTGAGAACCATATGGGACGCTAGGGATGGAACTCAATTTGGCTGAGTTTTATACTCAGTTCAAGGCAAATGTTCTCTATACACTACTATTGCTTCAGTCACACAGTGATAAATTGTTGCTTACATCTAGAAGCTCCTGTCTAAGCTAATAGGTTTTATTTATAAGGAATGTGAGAAAAATAATAACTGTAAGGACAATGGAATTGGGTTATATAATGACATGAATGATCAAAAAAGATAAAAAATAAGAAAAAGCTGCTACCAATAACAAACAATTGAGTCATTAAAAAATAAATCTCCTTATCAGACTGAAGTCGTACTTTCCACATAGAATGCTAAAAGAGAAGTAGCCTAGGAATTTAATAGTCAGAAATAAGTATTTTGTTTATGTAATTATTTCCCTCAGGAAGACAGCAATTTTGTTGGTGAGAATAAGGGCATAGATAAGGAAAACAATTAGTATTGTTTGTAACTCTAAGACCACTTATCATCAATACAAGCTGTGCTTCAAGGTCAGTTGGATAATTTAGCATGTCTACATTGTTCTCAAGTAGATTAGATAAAAATTCTAATTTTGCATGAGAGAGGGTGTGTTCTACTATGCTCAGGGTTTACTCCTGGCTCTCCATGCAGTTTTTAAATCTGGCAGAATTTGGGGAACCATACTGGGTGCTGGATATTGAAACTAAGTAGCTGGGTGTAAGGCTACCTATCCATTGTATAATATCCCAGCTGGAGAATGAAACTAGAGTCTGTTCTTTCAGTGACTTTGAAGAGATGGAACCAAACTAATGTGATGGACTACATTGAACATTAGTATTTTTAGTCAGTTGCTATTTTGCACATGAACTTATTGCTATATTACCAGATAGTATCCATTTGTAAAAAAAATTCTGCATGTGTCTCAACTTTAGAAAACTACCTTGTTCAAGGGAATTAATTTTATGGAGTGGCTTATTTATAACTGATCTTAGTGAGAATATAATATGTAATGATATAATGGTTTAGATACTTAGAAACAACTCAGATTATTTTAATGATGTTTTGTTCCTGAGCTCTTTGCGTAGTTATCCTACAATATAAATACAGGTTATAGATGTTCATCTTCAGTAAATACTTCATACACTAAATTGTATCTCACTCATCTGCTAGAAAGTTCAATTGACTTAAGCAGTGTTATAATTGCTATGGTTCATGAGAAATGTTTTTAGAGATCTCTTTTATGAATATATCACAGCTGGTATCCCCCTTTAACTTTAAAAAATAACTCCCCGTTTGGAGACTTCCTGGCCTGATTAGAAGTAGAGCAAGGAATTTAGTGAATTTGAAAATAACTGTGACACAAATATGTCACATTTTGAAAGAAGATGCATAATTAACTTTTACTTAGTTGTCATTTTACTAACCCTGAAAGTCAGAATCTCATTTATGCTTATTCATGTATTATTTACTTCTTACTACATTATCAGCATTTCAGGATGATGGGATAAAATTAATGAAAATTTTATTTTATCCCCAGTACCCCATGTTGTTTCCTGTTCTCCAGGAATGATTCCTGAGCACAGAGCCAGGGTAAGCTCTGAACATAGTAGAATCCAAAAACAACTTAGCATGTTTTAAAAATAAAAAACAATGAAAAAACATTCTTTATAGAAAATAAAAGATCAAATAATAAAAAGATACAGGAGATAACTATGAGAGGAGATAAAAAGTAATATAAATGGAAAAAATTTAATAAAAAATCAAAAATTAATAATCTGCTTTTTATTTTGATTGATATTTACTACAGTGGGTTCTCCTTTGGGTGGAGCTAAGAGAATCTTAAACTTTCATGATAAAACGAACATTACTTTGTGTAGTATTAATTGCTTACTGGCTTTAGATTTGTTATTTGATACTTGTCAGAAATTTAAACATGTACCCAAATTGTATTTTTTCCAAAGATATAAACCTAGTACCAGACGTATGAAACATTCACAATATCATTATTTGTTTGTGTCAAGTACTTTAAAAATTAAAACAAAATTTTATTATTTAATATTAATACAAATAATTATAATTATTGGCAAGATATGGAGAAAAGAAACCTCTGTGCTCTATTAGCTGCTCTATTACATGCTTAATTGATATGGAAAGAAGTACAGAGTGATTTAAAATTAATAATGTTAGTGCCATCTGCTCTATTAATACTATGTCTAAGAATATAGTAAAATAATACAAAAGTATTATCTTGAAAATATAATTTTTATTCAATGCATATTGTAATATTGGTACATTTAGAATTCCAATGTATGATTGTGTATTCATAGATATACAAAATTTAATTTAGCTTTAGAAAAGAAATAAGGGAATATTTATGTATATCTTCAATGATCTAAGGGAATTTTGCTAAATTGAATGTGCTAAACATGGAAAAAAGTAATATTGCATTATCTCACAAAATGCTTTTAAAAAGATGAATTTGGGGCCAGAGAGATAGTACTGGAGATAAAATACCCACCTTGCCTGTAAACAACCTAAGTTGATATATGGCATCATGTATCATCCAGTTAGCACAGAGGCAATATTGATCTTGAGAACAACTACATTTTCCTCATTCCCCATACTAACAAAATATAAAACTCAAGAAAGTATAAAATAGAATGGTGAATTCCAGGGGATACAGAAAAGGAATCAGAATATTAAAATGTTAATCCAATGTTTGTAGTAAGCAGCTTTAATAAGTTCTGTATATATAATAAATGATATAGTTAGTATCCATAATTATTAATACAGCAGTTTCTTGATGAACTTATTTTTGGCCATTGGATATCTTACTATGTAAAGGAGAAAAATATTAATTCTATCCAGGGCTATTGTTTATGTAGAGATTGCATATGCTTTAGTTTTATCAAAGTATGGCATACTACAATGACTTGCTTTGTTGGCATGTCTAAATTGGTCCAGATTGAATGTGTTTGTACCAAAGAACAGCTATTTGAATGTTCTCCAGTTGCTCAGGGGCGAGTCTTGTCTCTAGCAGTGCTTAGGGGTACATACATGGAGTCAAGGATTAAATCCAAGTTTGATAAAATACAAGGCAAGTGTCTTAAGCACTCTACATACAATCTCTCTAACCCCACCAAATTTACATTTAAGAGTGTTAAATAAATCTTAAAATATATGTATTGTCTTTTGTTTAAGTATTAGAAAATTAATTCAGGAAGAATCGATAATTTTCTCATTAATGTTAGACCCAACAGTATCTGTTTGAATGTAGTTTTTGAGCAATAGATTTATCGAATATAACTGTCATATCTTTAAAGCAATAATTTATTAGCATAAATATTTTTATTACGGCACAATAACTCAAAGAGAAAAATATAGTTATAATAGTATAAGGCTTATTGTTGTGTGAACAAGAGTTAGTTTAAAATAACCATCGAGTTCATAGTAGTAGAGCTATGGACAGCTGGTATAAGTTAAGACATGCATAGTAAATTAATTCAGACCTAAAATAACCTATGATACTGCTCATCTAACATATCATCATGTGTCTTGCTGCTTAGGCTGTTCTTTGAAATTCACTAAGGGTGTAATCATGTTGCCCTTGCTTTTGTTAATGTTCAAATAATTCACATGAGCATTGCTCAAAGTTCAGCATACCAGAAACCTAAGAGTGATATTTCTCTGCATTTCCAGTTTTCAATAGCTTTACAGTAATAGATATTTAGCAACACATTATCTCTAACGAGGGGACATTAGCAAAAAAATAAGAAAACTGCAGGGAAGCCAGTCTCCTACAGTAGAAAATTTGTGCTGTGCCACATTATATGCTGCTCTGGTAGAGTACCAGCTGCCTAGAATCACCTCAGGGCTGTAGGCTGTGGGAAGTAAGCTTTATTGGCCATATGTACACCTGATTGGCTGTATGACAGTAATATCTTCTAGTCCAAAAATTTCTGTCCCAGTGTTCATCAGATGCAATTAGCAAAGGCAGAAGGAAGTAACTTAAAACTGCCAAAATAGGTCAGATAATTCATTGTTTGTCCATTAATAACCACAGGAGATATATTTATAGTCTCAAAAGGTCTAATTACATCTATGCAAAAATGTACCCACTCCACTAAAATTTGTCATAATTCTTCCATTTGTAAATGTTATATAAAAGTTTTTAAAAAGGGGCCGGGAAGGTGGTGCTAGAGGTAAGGTGTCTGCCTTGCAAGCGCTAGCATAGGACGGACAGTGGTTCGATCCTCCGGCATCCCACATGGTCCCCCCAAGCCAGGGGCGATTTCTGAGAGCATAGCCAGGAGTAACCCCTGAGCATCAAATGGGTGTGGCCCAAAAAAACCAAAAAAAAAAAAAGTTTTTAAAAAATAAAAGATGTTCATAAGTTATCGATTTCAAAGAAAACTAATATTTGGAGAATCAAGAATCAAATAAAAACTGATTTTTGAATGTTACTGAACATGCCTTTTATCATTCTTAAACTTTATATTTCTCTTGAATAATAAGAGAAATTCTGTACACTGTTTTCCTTATACTTCCATAAATCATTTTTCTTAACTAAACAAAGTTATATATGAAATACAATTAGCATAGATATTTTAAAAGTTGAAAATAATGTGCTTCTCTTATAATCATAAACAGTGCAGAGATGTTTCAATTGTCCAGAGAGCATGATATGTAATGCACTGAGACCCAGAATGTGGCACTAGTAATCACTAGCACTGCAAGACTGAACAACTCTGTATTCAGGGTCCTTAGCATCAAAACCCAGATTCTCCTCTTCAAACATCACTAGAAGTGACCAGAGGCTACCTGAGAATTTTCTGTGAACACCCCTAAAACATAAACAGGATAGAAGGCAACAAAACGTATTCCTTACAGCACAATGTTTTACTTTATCTTTCTGATAAATGTGCTGTCCTTGGAATTTGAGTGACACCTAAATTTAATGTTTTTCTTGAAATGTTGCCACTCTAACATCTTAGTAGGTAAAATACAAATTATATTCTCAAAAATGCTTAAACGTCTTTTCAAACTTTTGTAACACCAACAAATTAACAAGTAAATTAAAAACTATAGTAGAAGAGATAAAATGAAAAAAGTATAGGTATGCGTTTCATGCTTTTGCAAGAAAAGTATAGCAATTTTTTTACAGATTATTTTAGTTCTTTATTAAAATTAAGTGCACATGTGTTATGACTAATCATATGTAAATCACTGGGATAATGGCATTATAATTAGTGGCTTAACTCACTCTGAGCACTTTCAATATTAATAACCAAAATAAAATTTTTATTTTAATGTAAATAGGAAAATATTTTTTATTATTTTTTCTTACTAAAGTTTTAAATAACGTATTAAGTTATTAAACTGGTAATCCTACCTGGATTTTGGTCAGCATCTTGGTTTGGTGCAGATCACAAGAATACCAGCCAATGTTCTGTTATGTCTTGGAGAAACGCTGTCTTATTTAATTAGCTTTCCACTGCACTTTTACGTCTATTCTCAAGGTAGTGAAAGACAATATGAGACAGTTCAGATATAATAGTTTTCTTGATCAAACAAAACAAAACAGAACAAAACCAGGCAAACAAACAAAACTGGAATAGCCATCAAAGCAACTTCTGTCTCTTTCTAGGTTTGAATCAGAAATCCTCTTCAAAAAGATTCAACATCAAGTCATGTTATTTGCTAGTAGTAAAAAGAACCTTTTCTATTTAAATTTGCTTTGTGTTCACAAATATTAGATAAAGATCACCTAACATTATATATTTTTGTACCTCAAACATATGTAGAATATGTCTCTGTTTATGATTATTTTCTAACCTGATTTGATTATTTGATTACTTGTTTCATTTTAAATCATTTTTACTATATTTTAATTTAGCCTGAAGAATAATTTTATGATTACATTAATAGAAGAACTAACAAGAAAAGACACATGTATGTATGTATATATGTATGCATATATATTCAATTAAATCTATCATTGCAATTTCTTATGGAATAAAAAACCTAGTTTATGAGAATAATTTTATTTAATGATTTCTTGCTTTCTACCTATTCTGTTCTTATTTAAAGTATGATATTTAACTTGTTTTGTCTGTTTCTTGGGGTCATACCCAGTGGTGCTCAGGGCTACTCCTCGCTCTGCACTCAGAAATCCCTCCTGGAAGGCACCGGGTACCATATGGGATGCCAGGATTATAACTACCATCTGTCCTGGATCGGCTGTGTGCAAGGCAAATGCCCTTCTGCTGTGTTATCTCTCCAGCCCCTAAAGTATGATATTTAATTTATATCTAAAAGATGATAATTTGAAATGCAATCCATTTAAATTATAAATGACATTAAATAATTTCATGTCAAAAGTTTGGTTGTGAGATATAGTAAAGCTTGCTCTGAATGTGGCTAAACTGTTTTATTTGCTTGGGGTCACACCTAGAGGTGCTCAGGAATCACTACTGAAATTTTTTATAAGTTACTTTCTGAAGGTTTAGGGGACCCTATGGGGTACTGGGCATTTGGCAAAACAAATGCCCTCCCCATGTACTATTATTCTGGCCTTTCTTGCAGAGCATCCCATATATTCTACTAGCTCTCTTGGAGAAAACCTACAGAGATATATGTGGCCCCATAACAAATCAAAATAAAAAACTTCTAATACCATTTAGCTAGCTGTAGTTTTACACAGATCCAGATTTTTTTTTAGATTTAATTTTCTAACCTCATAAAATACATTAACACATTATAATGTAATTATGGAGCAAGCACCTACTAATTTTGTTACAATAAACAGAAAAGGTATTTTTTATAATTATAATTTTAAATAACTGTATTATAATCATTAATAGTTATTAAACCGATCATTAATAATTTAAAATCAGTACATAAGAGATGAAGAGGCAATGACAAAATGCCTTTGAGTGCATATGTGTGCATTAATATATATAAGGTTATATAGTATATATATTAATAGGGAGATAGAGCTACATTATAGGCATTCTATCTTTTATTATACTTATAGCATTTCTTAGATTGCTAGAAGTGATTATTGAACTCCAATATCATTAAAGTCATAAAATATACATTTGAAATGACTTGTTCAAAACTTCACCATATTATTGGCTAGAAAAGTTACCTTTATTTGGGGCCGGGAAGGTGGCGCTAGGGGTAAGGTGTCTGCCTTGCAAGCACTAGCGTAGGACGGACCGTGGTTCTATCCCCCAGCGTCCCATATGGTCCCCCTCAAGCCAGGAGTGATTTCTGAGCTCATAGCCAGGAGTAACCCCTGAGCGTCAAACGGGTATGGCCCAAAAACCAAAAAAAAAAAAGTTACCTTTATTTGAACCCTTATTAACTTTGCAATTTTTTTACTTGTATAACCTACTCATTACAAGTAATTTTAATATTATTTAAATAGATTAGCAATAGTTAAAACACCCTGTGCCGAAAATATGGCATATAGAGGGCAATATGTATTCTTTGTACATGGTAAACAGCAATTAAATTCCCAGAAATGTTTATGATCCTCAAGGACAGCCTGAGAACAGAGCCGAGAGTAAGACCTAATCACATAAATACGGCCAATAAAAATAAAACTGCAAGGAAAAAACAATGTTATACCTGTAATGGAATATTTCACCTTTAAGGAAAAGATGATCACTTCTATTTGTTAGCCATAACGTCTATTTCACTGCTTAAACAATTCTAACCATGAAATCATTTGACAATATTAAATATACATTATATACAGACAATGCATGGTAAATTGTAAAGGAAGAGAGATTTTATTGAGAGAAAACAATTGCTCATAGTATCCAAACTATCATCATATGTTATTTTATCAGCAAAATTAAACTCTTAGGTCTTAAGTAAAACATACTCAAATTTTCACAGTGAAGTACCAATTAAAAAATCATAAAAACATAAAACATAAAAAACAGACACAAAAAAGCATAAAACAATGTGGCGCCATCTCACACCACAGAGACTGGCACACATCACAAACAAAAAGAACAGTCAGTGCTGGTAGGGATGTGGGGAGAAAGGAACTCTCATTCACCGCTGGTGGGAATGCCATCTAGTCCAGCCCTTATGTAAAACAATATGGATATTCCTCAAAAAACTGGAAATTGATCTCATTTGATCCAGCTATACCACTTGTAGGGATATACCGTAGGCACTCAAAAACGCAATACAAAAATCCATTCCTCACACCTGTATTCATTGCGATTTACAATAGCCAGACCCTGAAAACAACCAAGATGCCCTTCAACAGATGAATGACTCAAGAAACTGGGGTTCGGGCCAGAGCGGTAGCACAGCAGTAGGGCAATTGCCTTGTGCGCAGCTGATCCAGGATAGACCTCGGTTCAATAACCGACGTCCCATATGGTTTCCCAAGCCAGGAATGATTCCTACAATCATGTTTGTAATCACGGAGTTTAAATAAAGATATTATTAAAAAATAAAAATAAAAAGATTTATTGAAAAAAATTGCCTGAAGAGCTAGAGAAATACAAAGCAGGATCTGAAGGAGCCTGAGAAGTACAGCAGAAGAAATGGTATTTGCCTTCCATGTGGCTGACCCAAGTATAATTCCTGCATTCCATGTTGCGCCCCCTCAATCCTCAAGGCATGTCATTCTTGAATGCAGAACCAGGAGCTTTTTAAGCACTGACAGGTGTAACTCCCAACATCCAAAACTAATTTGTCTAAAATTACTATTATTTTAATAGGAAGTTAACAGCTAAAATAAAATGATAACAATAGCACAGTTCAGGGCCGGCACTGTGGTGCTAGAGGTAAGGTGCCTGCCTTGCCTGCACTAGCCTAGCATGGACCGCAGTTTGATCCCCCGGCGTCCCATATGGTCCCCCAAGCCAGGAGCGACTTCTGAGCACATAGCCCAGAGTAAAACCCTGAGCGTCACCGAGTGTGGCCCAAAAACAAAACAAAACAAAAAAAATAGCACAGAAAAATATTATGAGATATTTATATTAGAATGATTGATTTATCGTAAGTAGTATGTCAATATTGAAGTAATTGAGGCATTTAGGACCTTTGATACTCTTAGAAACGGAAAGAACTGAATATAATTGTATTCTAAGGTAAGTATATCTAATACAAAAATATTCCCTTTATATATAAGTAGTATTTTGCATGATGCATAGATTGTATATAATACATCAATTATGCTTGACCAGACTGATAGCACAGCGGTAAGGCATGTTCCTTGCTCACGGCTGACCCAGGACAGTGTTCAATCCCTGGTGTCCCTTATGGTCCCCGAGCCTACCAGGAGCGATTTCTGAGCACACAGCCAGGAGAAATCCTCGAGTGTCAGTCACAAGGTGTGGCCCAAAACAAACAAACAAACAAAACCCATCAATTGTGCCAATGTTAACTGTAACATTCTAGGGTCTGAGAAAATTGAGAACTAGTATGACATTTGCCTTGCCCGTGACAGACAGGTTTCAATAACCTATAGTGCTTATACCTTAAGACCTGTAAAGGCTGATTTCTTTTTTTTTTTTTTTTTTAATTTTTTATTTTTAATTATGAGAACAAAGATGCAAAGAAAGAGGACAAGGTAAAGTTACAGTGGAAGGACAATCACCCATAACATAATTCTCAGAAGTCCCCTTGCTGAAAAGGCTGATTTCTTAGTGTAGAGCCACGAGTAAATTCTGAACAACTCTGACTGTAGCCTGAACTCCTCTCCCTAGACAAGATATAGGTAGCTAATTTGGTGACTTTCGTTTCTCCAAATAAATTCTTTGTAATCCTTATCGGTTTGATCTGAATTTTCATTTTATTATTAGTAAAAGTATTTAATGTATCAAAAGGTCTTCAGATGTATGTTTTTAATTTAAAATTATCTTTATTCCAGGGCCAAAGTGAAAGCACCGTGGTAGGGTGTTTGCTTTCCATGTGGCCTGGACGGACCAGGGTTTAGATTTGATCTCTGACATCCCATATGGACATACGAGCCTGACAGGAGTAATTTCTGAGCAGAGGCAGGAGTAACACCTAATCATCCTTGGATATAACCAAAAGCTAATAAAAAAAAAAAAAAGGAAAGGGAAAAGAAAAATTGGGACTGGAGAGATTGCATGGATAAGGCGTTTGCCTTGCCTGTGGAAGGATGGTGGTTCAAAGCCCAGCATCCCATATGGTCACCTGAGCCTGCCAGGAGTGATTTCTGAGAGTAGAGCCAGGAGTAATCCCTGAGCACTGCCTGGTGTGACCCAAAAGCAAAGAAAAAAAAATTATTTGTCTTCTACATAATTTTGATACATATAAAATTATAATTTTCCAGTTTAATGTTATTATTTAATTCATAATGTAATAATTTAATAAGATAAAATAATTATGTGCTAATGTTAATGGATAAATAATTGAAATTTCAAAAGATTAATACTAAAACTTTCATTGATACTTTGGCTTATTTCTTGGTTCTTTAACGTTACAAGGTAAGTGATACCTTTTTATCTGTTCTCCTTTGGGTTTATTATTGAATATAGTCTCAGGGCTAACTCCCGGTAGTGTGCAGGGATGTAGGGGGATTAAATACAGGTTATCCATATGCAACATATGCAAGTTATGTCTTACCCAACCCACAAAGTCAGTGATACTTTGTTTTGTTTGTGTTTGTATATTGAAGGTGGGAGGCTACACCTCAGTGGCTACCCCCTGTTGTACTCAGGAGTGACTCTGGTGGTACTCAGAGGTACAAGTACATTGCTAGAGATTAACTAGGGCCAGAAACATTGCATAGCAAGTGCCTTCCATCCTGACCATCTTTGTGTTCCAAAGTCAATAGTATTTTATTCCATGATGATTTTGACATATTTTGAAAATTCTTTTGATTAATTTCTCAAAGTTCTCATATTTAAGCCTGTCTCCAAAATAGAACACAAACATCTTGAATAATTCCTGCTTTATAAAAATAAGTCCATATATTTTTGTTAAGTCTTGTACTATCTACATATTACTATATTTTACTTACACTTGATTCACAACTTTTTTTTTTTTTTGGTTTTTCAGGCCACACCTAATTTGATGCTCAGGGGTTACTCCTGGCTAAGCACTCAGAAATTGCCCCTGGCTTGGGGGAACTATATGGGACGCCGGGGGACCACCGTCCTTCCTTGGCTAGCACTTGCAAGGCAGACACCTTACCTCTAGTGCCACCTAGCCGGCCGCAGATTCACAACTTTTAAACTAAATTTAAATTGTAGGTACGGTTGCTGAAACGTTATCACAAGGTCTCATCTCACAAAATCAATGTTATATTTAGTTACAAATAACAGGACATTTGATTATTACTAGCCTAAATCACAAGATTCACTTTTATATTCTGAGTCTATAAAAATAAAAATTTATAGTATTTTTTGAATTTTATTTGTATTATGAAATCATGTTATTTTTGCTCAATTATTGATTTGTTCATTCATATTCTTTATGTTGTCATCTCAGTGTACTCTATGACTTCAGTTACGCTAAATATATTATCACCAGAGAATAATAAGAAAAAAGAACTTCCAATGAGATATTACATTTTATATATTTTTAATCAGAAATAATTTTTATGTTTCTTAGTCATTTTGCTGATTATCCTTATACATATTGATGAAAGTTAAATCATTTAATTTTTTCAGTCTCAATAAGATTGAAAAATTAATTATTTATATGCCAGAAAGATAGTACAGTGAAAAAACATTTTTTCCCCAGGAGCCTAACCTGAGTTTGAAACGTAGGACCCCATATGGTCCACTATGTCCACCAGGAGTAATTTCTAAATGCAGTCATAAGGAAGATTAAACCACCACAGGGCTTGACCCAAAATTAAAAAAATCATTAAAAATTATTCCAAAAGGGGTGGGGCTCTGAACTTCTGGCCTCCCAGCTTCTTGAAGTCACTGATAATCTCTTTCAAGTCTATATTTTCAAAATCGCGCGAGGGCTACCGTCCCTGCGCTCACAAGAAACATTAATAGTACTCACTATCATGAAATTATGTTTTTATGTATGCAGAATGTCCATTTTGTACTCGGCCCTTTTGCATACCCCTTCAAAAGATCATATTTCTCTTTAACTTCCTGAACTCCTATCATCATTACTCCTTATTTACCCTTTCTAACTTAAGTACTGTAGAGTCCTAAGTCACAGACCAAAGTGGTGCCCTGGAGTTAACACCCATCCAACTATTTTAAAAGGCATAAAAAGGACACTTATGTCTTTTCAACATTTTATGGGTGTTTTCTTTGATGGCTATAACTTTTGCTGAATATTTTCTTATACAGTGATGATCCCCCCCCCCATTTTTTTTATCTTCTCTTTGTGAGCTGCTCAATGTGGAATTTTGTGTGAAAGAATCCCTGAGTTTAATGCTTATGTTTGAACCAAGTCATGGGTATTGTTGGAAATGTTCTTAAGCCCCCATAAACTCTGATAGCGCCATGTGGCTTTATTTCTTGTTTGCTTAGGCACACTAAAATGGGAAAATACTATACATACCAATAAGTTCTTATCTAATAGAGATGGGAACACACAAATCTTGTAGTGCAATGGGACCTTACATCCTGAACATTGACATAAAGACCTGGCACAGGCCTCAGAAGAATGAGCACTCTCCATTCACCCCTGATCTAAAGAAGACATCTACAAAACATCCGAGGTTGTATATAACATCACCTGGAGGCATTCCTCTACCAGGGAAGACCCTACAGCTGCTCTGACATCGATCTACTCAAAAGAGACTTCCCTTAACACTGAGAAGACTTAACAAGAACAATGACCTGCTTACTGGACAGGGCTTGCTGTATCGCCCCTTAATTGTGAGATTTGTCTATAACATCACCTGGAAGCAATCCTCTACCACGGAAGACCCTACCACTGCTCAGACATTGACCTGCTCAAAAGAGACTTCCCTTAACACTAAGAAGACTTAACAACAACGACCTGCTTACAGGAGAGGGCTTCCTGCAATGCCCTTTAATGGTGAGGTGAAACGAGAAGACGCTCCACATCATGACTTCAATGTAGGATATACAGATTCCAGGATCTTTAATACAGAAACATGATACCAACAACAGAGACTGTGTGAAAAGTGTGTTGGCACTATGGACAATGTCTTGGATTGGACGATAACTTGCCTGAAGCCTAGAGTTGGTCTTATGCCAGGAAATTTCAGGGATAGGATCTCTTTTTATTTAGGCCAAGGTTATTTCTTTCCATGCTTCTCATATTTTGGTGGGCCTATGCAAACAATTGCCACTCTAACACCGTTTTTACTGTGCTCCTTTGACTCTAATCCCTCCCCCCAAAAAAACACTTAAAATTTGAGGTTAACATAAGCTAATATGCATGTACATGGAAATGTAAAAAATACTATGCCTCTAATGTTTAAGGAGTTACGTAAGTTTTATGGCTTTAGATTGCCTGTGTGCTGTAAAGAAATATTATAATGTGTTACAATCTGGGGACTTGAGGGACAAAGTAATGTACATGGATTCTGTTTTATTTATCTTAACATTCTTTGACTGAAAGTTCAAAGTTAAGATATCAGCAAGGGGACTTCTTCTGAGAATTATGTTATGGGTGATTGTCCTTCCACTGTAACTTTACCTTGTCCTCTTTCTTTGCATCTTTTGTTCTCATAATTCAAAATAAAAAAATTAAATAAAAAAAGAATAGTATTATATAATATAGGATTTATCCTTTATTTGTAATGGCTGCACATGCAATTAAAATAATTTAAATTAAAAAAATTATTCCAAAACTAAACTATAGGTCGGTAAGGTTAAAATGAGTTGAAACATTATTTGACTGCCTAAATTTGAATATCATACAATTTTTTATAGAAGTTATGAAAGATACACTTCACAATTTTTAAAACTCTAACATAGGAATTAAAATAATTTTATGACTTCCATTTGAGTATCACAAATAGTTTATTCATTTTGTTATTCTAATGATTCTGTAAACCTTCCAATAGAATGTTCAGTAATACTTTTATTTTATTTCTCACAAAATAGATGTACCTTACTTTAGAATTCTTCACTTATTTATGCATTGATATGTATTGATAAAGATGTCATATTTACAATATCAATATCAATATTTTCAGTATAAAGATTTTATTTTGGGCCACACCCAGTTTTTTGTTAAATGTTTCCAATTTATTTTATATCATCAAACATGTATATTTCAAATCAGAAGTACTAGCATTTACGATTTTAACTTTTGCATTTCTTTTTTCTTTTTCTTTTTGGGCCATACCCGGTGATGCTCAGGGTTACTCCTGGTTATGTGCTCAGAAATCACTCCTGGTTTGAAGGACTATATGGGACACCGGGGGAATCCAACTGCAATCCATCCTAGGACAGCACGTGCAAGGCAAATGCCCTACTCCTTGTGCCACTGCTCTGGCTCTTACCTTTTGCATTTCTAATGCTGTGTCCTATAAAAATGTTTTTATATTTTCTACTGTAGTTTAGATAACATATTAAATGCTAATTAACTTTATATATACCACTTTATTTTTCTCCTAACATTTATAAATATTTTTATTTCATCTTGTCTCAATGTGTTTATAGAATTAAATTTAAAAATTTGTTAGCGGTATTATTATATACTTCATATGAAGATTTGAAAATATTTCACCAAATTGTTTCTTTCCAAATAACTAATACATTTTGCCAATTTTATCATGTGACATGGTTTGTTACTGAGTATTTTGTGATGCAAGTTTTCTTGGTGGTAGTTTCTTAACATTCCTTAAATATCACTTAGAATTGTTGTTATATTGTAATAATAATGTGATACCTCTGCTGTAAGAAATTTCTACAAATTGCTCGAGATGAGTAGTAATTATTAGAATCAGTAAAGTTCTATTTTAGTTTTCTATATTTATGTTTTCTATTTTTTTGTTCTTTAAACTTTTCTATAAAAATATGCTTACATGATGGCATAAGCAGTAGGGCATCTGCCTGGCACGTGGCTGACCCAGGACAGATCACAATTCGATCCCCCGCATCCCATGTGTTCCCCCAGGCCAGAAGCAATTTCTGACAGCATAGCTAGGAGTAACCTCTGAGAGTCACCTGGTGTGGCCCAAAAGCATATTATATATGTTTTCATGAAAGACAGTTGTCTTCCATGGCAGCTATTTACATTGTGAAAATTAATCCAGTAACTTTCTCTCTTTGGAACATTTTTATTTTAAGATAACATCACCATAGGAGAAATAAAAGTATGTTTATCTCTAACCACAAGTTATCCTATAGGAAGGTTTTACTATATACAAATTTAGGCATCAAGCCTCTGAATTCTGATGTTGCTTCTAAGACACAAATTTCTCTTATAATGGCAAAATAAGACAAAGGTAGTAAATAATTATTTGTCCAAAAATAGTGATTCCTGAGCACAGGACCAGAAGTTGCCCTTGAGCACTTTGGGCATTACTTTAAAACATGCATTTTAATGCACATGGCTATCATGCATTATACAAATATAATATGAAGGTAGTAACAACATGACAGTATTTTTTAAAATTTTTATATAGTCTATTGACCAAACATTAAATTAAATCTCTAATAAATTGTTTTCCCAATTTAGAAAATAAACACTCTATGGATTAAAAATAGTGTATACTTTAAATCTATAATAAACTTGATCCTTGGGGCTGGAGTGATGGTGCAAGTGATAAGGCATCTGCCTTACCTGCACTAGCCTAGAAAGGATGGCGGTTTGATCTCCATATGATCCCCATATGGTCCCCCAAACCAGAAATAATTTCATACCCAGGAATAATCCCTAAACGTCACCGGGTATGACCCCCCCAAAAAAAAACAAAACAAAATAAGAACACAAAACAAAACAAAACTTGTTCTTTATCATTTAACTCACAAGAATTTTTATTTTATTTTGAATACTATTAATATGATTGGGCTAAAAAATCATTCTTTAATTTTGACATATAATTTAAAATTTTAAGATTATTGACATTATTAAATAATTAAATCATTTGACATTAGACATTATAATTTATACATAATGGTCACATTATATATTGCATATATAATATATTTATATTTCTAGTCTAAAAGACAAGCAATGATAAAAATTCAGTAAAAACTGAGTCGCTTTGGATCAAAAAAATTTTGTTTTGTTTTGTTTTTGGGCCACACCTATTTGACACTCAGGGGTTACTCCTGGATATGTGCTCAGAAATCGCCCCTGGCTTGGGGGAACCATATGGGACACCGGGGGATCGAACCACGGTCCGTCCTATGCTAGTGCTTGCAAGGCAGACATCTTACCTCTAGCGCCACCTTCCCGGCCCCGGATCAAAATTTTCTAACTTTATTGAGTTTTAATTTATGTTGTCAGCTATATTTTAAAACACATGGCCAGAGAAATGGCACAGTGTATAAAAGGGTTGCTTTTCATATAGAAAACTCAGCTCCAATCTTAGAGCATAAATCAGGAGTAAGCCTTCAGCACCACCAGTTGTGACCCCAAACCAAACAAAAACGAAAATAATAAAAACAAAGATAATTATTTTGAATAAAATATACACCCATTCATATTAATATTTAAATTTTTCTATGGATTAACTAGAAAATTTATATATGTTTTATATAAATCAATATATATAACATTTTTATTATTTAACATCATACTTCGCATAGTTGTTCAAAATATGTTTTGAGATTTTATGTCTCAACACTGGGTTGCCCCAGTGTAACATCCCATTCATCATTATGCACCCACCCAAAAGCTTGCCCACTGGCAGGCATGAAATAATTTACATCGCTGGTTTACAGCTAAATGGTAAAAGAACTATTGGAGAAAAAAAAGAAAAAAAAACTTCAGCTAAAGAGAGTTTTATCTACTGTTCCAGAATGGATCACGGTTTGATTCCTGGCATTCCTAAGGCCCCTCAAGCCAGGAGCGATTTATGAGTGCATAGCCAGGAGTAACACTTGAGAATCACCAGGTGTGGCACCCGCCCCCCAAATAAATGATTACAGTTCAAATAGAGACAATTTGGTGCCTTCATTCTGTGATCAATCCTGTGATCAAATAGGGACAATTTGGTGCCTTCGATGCTACTTTGACATCTCATTTGGTGTGTTTCTACCAAGGTATCAGTATAGAAAAATTTAGATGTGTCAATATGTAGCTGCATTGTACAAAAAATTCCAAGTTCTGTGGCTAATATGAAGGCAGTTTTCAAAAATGTCTGTGGCTCCAGGGCTCCAAGAGGTTAAGAAAATATTGGGGAGTTTGCTCACATTCATTTTGACAAAACCTTAATGATATCAGCCCCAAAATTGGCAAAGCAGTAGTTTTTTATTGGTTAAGTGCCTATGCAATCATCAGTGAATTTGGGCCTTTGGCATAGTGTGATTGTGGGTCAATTGTTTAGGCTTTAATAGAAAGGAGATTTAATTGGGCCTTAATCTTGAGAGTGCCCCAGTTTTTAGCTATATAACTACATACTATAAAATGTATACTATTCATTGCACCCATGAGTTTTTGTGGTTAGGTGTACATTTCAATAAAGAATAAGACTATGGAGCTAATCGAAGAATAGACATTGTAGTAGTTGTGGACATCTCTGTGGCTCAAATTTTTATAATATTTATACATAGATAGATATTTGATAATATAAAATCTTGACATGATTTAAATATCCATAAATTAAATTAATAATAGGAATAAATTTTAATTTTACATCATACTATTCATACAGATTAACAACTATGAAAACTATATTCTATCAATGATTAAATAAATTCAAATACTAATACATAAAAATATAAAAAAATAGAGAGGAATTCTAACAGACTGGACCACATGCTTTTTAAGGAAAAGGTCCAGGTAGAATTCCTGAAAATTTTTGTTAGTAATACCTAAGCATAAAACATAAGTTGTTGCCTCTCCCAAGTTAATTATCTATATATGAATAATGAATACTATCAAACATAAAAGCATTAACACAACAACATTATTGTGAGAATGTTGGAACTATATATATTTGTGCATATGCATGAGCAAGAGAAAAAGACAATAAAGGAAGAAAGGAATGTCTCACCAGTTATTTGAATTAATTATCTCAAAATTAGGATTTTATTAAATATATGTGTAAATATATTGAAATTTTAAAATCTAGCATTTTATAAACAGTGAATTGGTGTATAAAACAATAAATTAAGTCATAAAAACTAATAAAAATAAGTTGTTTTAATTTATTTTTGTTACTATATTTTATTGATACAATGTTAGTGCCTCTTGAAAACTTTACTTCTGTGTTCTGAAGTCCTTACTTCTTGATATAGGGGTTTTTTGGGGGAAGGGGGCATACCTAACGGAGCTCAGAGGTAGCTCCTGGTTTTGTGCTCAGAAATCACTCGTGGCAGGCCCAGGAGAATACATGGGATGCCGGGGATCAAACTTGGTTCCATCCTGGGTCAGCTATATGCAAGGCTAATGCCCTACAGCTGTTCTATCGCTCTGGCCCTCCTGATATAATTTTAATTAACTTGTTCCCTTTACTATTTATTATATTTCCTGTGCGAAAGATGATCTAACATGTATCTTACTCTTGACTTAGTTCAATCAGAATAATCTACTCTGATCTCATTTATGGTGTATCAAAAGATAAGATTTCATTGCTTTTTAAAATTACATTCAAGATAATAGGTTATGACAGTAAATATTTATGCTTTGGTCATAAAAAGTTTCTGTACTTTGACCATCACCAAATTTATAGGTTCTCCACAAGGGCCCTGATATCTCTTTGAGTATTTCTTATTGAATCCCTTTTAACACTTCCCCAATACTATTTAATAATCTTGATACTGCAGTCAAAGTACAAGAGATGCAAGTGTTTCACTTTTGTTTCTTAATTTTAAGTAGGTTCTGAGGAAAAATTGGGCCATTTATAGTTAACTACTATAGTCAAAATCTACTGTGCCCAAAAACAGAAAACTGGATAAAGAAACCATGGTATAAAAATACAATGGAATCATTCAGTATTACTCAATGTAAGAAAAGACAGAATCATGACACTCCATTGGGGAAAATGGAGAGTATCAAATTGAGTGTTTCTCTCTAGCTTTCTCTCTTGTCTACAGAACTGAATTTCTCAGAGTAGTGACATGAATGTGGTGCTGTTAAAGAGGTCAATATTGTGGGAGGCAATTACTCTAAGACAATAATGACGAGACTGAACTACTCCCCAAGAGAGAAGATATTTTTCAGTCCCTTCAAAGTGATTTTTTTTGGGTTGGTACATATCCCACGTTGAAATTTCTTTCTTAGAAGGTATATATATTTGTGCACTTTGCTTGAATGATTTTCCTTTGTTGAAATAACAAAAATTTGACTTGGTTTATTTATATGTAAGTTAACTCATTATTGTGTATATTTGTTTTAATTGTGAAAATAAATAATCACAATTTCTCCCTGTTTGGTTATTTTGTTTGCTACTCCCAAAATCAAGTTAAGCAAAATTATTTACTTGCTCTTAAATATTTGCTTTTGACAATCTTAAGAAATGCTTAGAAAATGTAGGATAAATTCATTTTAAAAAGTAATCTTAATGACACTGTAAATTTTCTAAGCTTAGTTAATAAAAACACATTATTACACAGAATAATTTTTCATATGCCTGATGAAAAGATTTTTACTACATAAAGTTATTTAAATAATAAAAATAAAGTAGACTTGAATTTTAAACTAATATGTTGTATAAGAATCTATCTTAATATGCCACTGTAACACTACTGTTAATTATTTTTTCATCACATGCTTTGGCAATTTAGTTCTCTCTATGAACTTTTCAAACACAGTTATGATAAGAACCACTTTGAAACAATTGAAATAATTACTTTTCTTATTATTTAGGATCAACTAAGTGCTAAAGTTATAACTTATCTAGAATTTTTAGTTATATCAAAATTAAACTACTGATATAAATTATCTTTATAATAAAAGAAAAATTGAGCTGCTAAATTTGAATATGAGTTTTCAAGGTTTAAGTGAATTACAAAACTCTTAATTATTTTAACTATATTCATATTAACTTTTCATTTCAGAATGCCTCATCTCAGGATATAGTGAATTATAATAAAAAACCTAAAGTTCAGTTGAAATTCAAAGGTCATTTACTCTATTTTAGATATAATTTAAGATAGGAAATTTTGTTAAAGTAATAATGATTACATAGTAGGTACAAATAATCATTATATAGGTATGTCACGGTGTTTTATATTTCAATTGATTTTATAACCTAGAAAATTTTATTTTGGGGGGTGTTCTGGGGGCCCACACCGGTGATGCTCAGGGGTTATTCCTGGCTATGAGCTCAAATATTGCTCCTGGCTTGGGGGACCACATGGGATGCAAGGGGATTGATCCACTGTTCGTACTAGGTCAGCTGCGTGGAAAGCAAATGCCTTACCACTACGCCACTGCTCTGGCCCAGAAGTTTTATTATTTTAGAAAATAAAAGTCCCAGGAAAATCTAGCAAAATAATTTTAAATAATAAAGGTAAAAATAGAACCTAACTTTTAAACTACTTATTTGGAGACTTATTATGCCATAGTAAGTAGTAATTTATATAGGAAAATATATTAAGTTTCTTTTTGTGGGACACGTACTCTAAAACTTTCAAATAATCTCTTTTGCCTGGTCTTGGTTGTTATTTAAGGACATTTTCATACTTATGAATACCTGAGCTAAACCATGTTTTTCTTTTTATCAGAAGAAGTAGATTTGTCTATTTAAATGTTATCTGGAAATGTTATCTTTGTCTTGTTTTTTCTTATGCTAACTAAAGCGCTATGATTTATAATATAGTTATTATTGAGGATTGTGGAACTCAGGATTGTACAAATTCAAGAAAATTGTCAATCATATCATCAGAAGTCCCAATGACAGAAGTTGGTATATTTTTTAAAATAGATATTTCCCATTGTTGTTATTTAAACTAAATTACATTAAAACGTAAAGCAACTGGGGCCAAAAGAACAGTAAAACAGAATATTTTCCTTGTACAAGGTCAACATGTAAATTCAATTTATACTGATAATCAGCACTCCATATGGTCCTCTGAGCCTGCTAGGAGTGATCCTGAGTGCAGAAACAAGAGTAAGCTCTGAGCATCACTTGTTGTGGCCAAATATAAATATTCTAAAATAAAAAAATATAGACAATGATAAATGCTACTTGAATATGTATAGATTAGATATTCTATTCAAATATTAGAATATATATTAGAATATATATTCCATGTAGAATATATAGTCTATAGAATATATCTATTCTATTAGATATTCTATTATTTGTAAGTTAATGATAGTTTTATTGTAGTTACTATTTACAAAGTTGTAAATAGTAAAAAAAAACATGTTTCAAACAAGACCCTATGGAAATCTAATAATTCTCAACATAAACCTTCCCTCATTCTGTTGCTTAAATACATCTAGATTTTTAAGTCTAAATTTTAAAAGATATTAGTGAATATTGAGCAAATAAGTCTTTAAAACTTCTTTTTGGGGGGAGGCGCACACACGGTGATGCTCAAGGATTACTCCTGGCTATGTGCTCAGAAATAGCTCCTGTCTTGGGGGATCATATGGGACGCCAGGGGATCAAACCATGGTCCGTCCTAGGTTAGCACGTCCTAGGTTATCACTACCACATGTGCCACCACGCCAGCTCCAGTCTTTAAAACTCTTTTAACATTAGCTAAAGTAGAAGGTAAAGAACATACTTTCAGTTCAGAACTATAATAACTTGATTACAGTTGCCCTAATTTTTTAGAAAAAAATCGCTACACATAAATTTTATTATGCAAATTAAAAGATATTCTGATATTGAAACACCTAAACTATTTTTTATTTTGTGACTAATTTAATTGGTTTGAATATAGAACTATGTTCTAATGTTATTTTAAATTGAAAGAAATGGATCATTACAATAACCCACAAGCCACAAGATTGGTTTTAAATTTTCTCCATTTGTTCAAACCATGTGACTCATCAAATAAGCTGCAGCAAACAATATACCACATCTAGTACCCAGGGAAATGAATTAGAAACAAGTGGTAGTCAGACTCATTAAACAAATAGGTAACATCATGAAAAGTTGGTTCACAGCATCAAAACTGTACGTTTTAGTTCTCTTTTCTTAACGATCTAAGATCCCACGTTCTCTCCAGTCTATTAATTGTGTTTTGTGTGAATTCCATCACAGAATGGGAACTATTTGGACCTCCAACAACAGCAGTAACCTACTTTGTCTTCCAAATCCTTATGTCAAATGCTTTTATCATCTTGGGGTTATTTTTCTGGATGTAAAGGTTGACCATAGACTTGTTGCTAGAATCCTTGCTATTAAATTTTTCTGTAAGCTAGATAACCAATTTTAGCTGCCTCAGCAACAAAGACAACATCTGTGTCCCATTCAACTGGTACTCTAAAAAGCAGACATATGGCACCACCTCTTTCAAGGTGTGTTACACTGGACACTAGGCACAAACCAGTTTCCACAGACTTCCTGATCAAGGTGCAAGAGGCATCATATGGGTACTATCTCCAGGTTGGTAGCACACAGAGCTATTATCCCTGATTTTTAGGATCACTCTAGTCCCCTATTGTCTAACACTTTGTCTCACAGCCTTTGTCTCTAAACCCTGACTGAATGTTGCTCTAATCTCTGATGAAGAGGACTGCCAAGAAAAATTCTGCCAGTAGAGCTGTCACTAGCCTATAACATCAGGACTCAATGGTCCACCCCCCATATTGTTTCTGTTTTGTTTAATACCCAAATTTGATTGCTGTCAGAAATTATGTTTCCATTATTAACTGAAAGGTGGATTGTAGTTTACATAGTATTGTCTTCTCCACTGCCATATCGATGTACTCAGCAATGCTGGCTTGTATTCACTGAACTTCTTAGGGGAGCACTCACTCTCCCCATTAAATAGTCTCTATTGAATAGTCTCATCCCTAAATAATTCCTTTACCTCATGTCTATTCAAAATGTGATCACACACTTCCAGATATCTGAATACTTGTGTCTCACATATATACTTTATTATGAGTGGAGAAGGCCTTTTCTGGGATATGTTCTTGATTTCTGGTTGTGTTTTAGTGAAGGCCTCCATTTCCCAGTCTATTCTGCAACTTTCTCACTGCTTGTTTTGTTTTTAACTTAGATGATGTCTTTGTTAATTCTAGGGAAATATGCTGTAATGATTCAAACCAGACAAATTTATTTGCTTCACACTATCTAGGAAAAATATACCCCTAGGTTTTAAATATATTGATGAATTTTAGGACTATAAATAACTTGATTTCAGTTAAGCAATTTTTTTAATCAATTAATTTTTCATTTGAGGTCACATACAATTTTGCTCAGAGCTAATTACTGACTTTATGCTAGGGATTACTCCTGACTTAGTTCTGAGAACCATATGGAGTGCAAGGAATATAACCCACACAGGCTATGTGCAAGGCAAGCTGTCTACTTGCTATAGTATATATCCAGCTCTCAAACAATCATTTCCTATTTACACATTCAAGTTTTTCCTTTATATTTTATTTCCAAAAGACTTTTTCAAATATCAATGTATATAAGAAATATATTTTTAAATGCATATTTCTAAGCTTCACATCACTGAATGGAAGTCTCTGACATGGCTCTGGTTATCTTCATTTTAGTAAGTTCATTTTCTTGCATGTGGTTGACATGTCCCAAACACACTTGTTGAAAAGGCTTTCTTACTTCATTTTGTGAATTTTCTTTGCTCCTTTATCAAAAATTAATTAATTCCATGTCTAGTGCTCATTTTCTAAATACATAATTTATTCCATTGATCTGAGGGTCTTTTTTAATCCAATATTATGCTGTTTTGCTGATAATTGCTTTGTAATACAATTTGAATAAAGTGTCCCTCCCATCTTTTTTCCAAGAGTTGCTTTAGAAATTTGTGGGCATTTGTTCTTCCAAATTAATTTCAGTAGTGTTTGATCCAATTCTTTGAAAAACATCAAGGGTATCACTCGAAGGATTGCAATAAACCTGTACAATTTTGGGGGAGTAGTGCTATTTTAATAATGTTAATCCCCCAAACCATGAGCAGAGTGTATGCTTCCATTTATGTGTCCTCTTATTTCTAGAATCACTATTTTGTTGTTTTCTTTGTATAAATCTTTTACCTCTTTAGTTAAGTTGACACCAAGTTGTTTGATTTTGTGATATTATTGTGAATGGATTTTTTAAATGTCTATATCTTCACTATCATCATTTGAAAAAGAAGGCCATTGATTTTGTTGTTTTTGTTAAATTTGTGGTCTGCCATTTTGCTACACAAATATGTTGTTTCTAGAATCTTTTTTTAATTAATCTTTAGGGTTTTCTAAATATAGTACCGTGTCAACTAAGAAAATTAAGTGCTTAACTTTTAACTTTTCTATCTGGATACCCTTGATGTCTTTTTCTTGCCTAATTTTTATGGCAAGTACTTCTAGAACTATGTTGACCATGAGTGACAAGAGGAGGCAACATGCCTTGTGCCAGAATTTAGAAGAAAAGCTTTGATTTTTTCCCCAGAGTTAAATAGCCTTGAATATATTCAGAAAAAATTTAATTCCCATAATGTTGAGAGTTTTTATTATGAATAGATAATGTATCTTATAAAATGTTAACATTGTTAATATTTCACTAATATCTATTGGAAGAACTAAAGAATGAATAATGCTTAGTTCAGTTGTAAATAATGAGGCTAGTTGCATATCTGCCTGAACTAGTAGGTTTTTACAATAGTATTAGGGAAGTTTTCTATCATAGCATTAGGAATGTGCTACAGAAAGATTAGAATTATTTATTCCAGCAGAAGACAAATTGCATTAAAAGATCAAATATACTCTGCATCTAGTGTAATATATCTATGATATATATTTATATAAAAATGCTTATAAAGGGGCCTGAGAGATAGCACAGCAGTCGGGTATTGTCTTGCATGCAACCGACTCAGAACTGACAGTGGTTTGATTTTCGGCATCCCATATGGGTCCCTGAGCCAGCCAGGAGCGATTTCTGAGTGCAGAGCCAGGAGTAACCCCTGAGCATCACTGGTTTGCTCAAAAAAATTACTCATATGAAACTTTACACGTAAAGTTCAGTCATGTTTCCAAAGACCCTCAATTCATGCATCTCACAATCATATTTTGAACTTGTAGGACTGCACAGTGACTAGTGTGCACTTCAGCCAGACAAATGTAGGAAATTTATATCTTCAAAACCAATTGTGTTGGTAGGGGAAAAATAAACTTTTACATTGTTATATCTTTTAAGTTTATCAGTGTTTCATTAAGGACTTCTAACATTATATTAGAGATCATATTATAATGTTTTTAAAATAATTTTAATAATTACCCTAATGTTACTGTTAGAATATTTTAAAATATGGTATAGAACCATATAATTGAAAATTTTATTCTATTTTCACATGAATGGGGTATAAAAACATAGTTTTTGTAACATATTCAATGACAGAGTATAAAAATAGAGAATGTCAGATATTAATTTATGTGCAGTTTTTTCACTAACATCTTAATATCATAATATAATCTTGTGCTATCAAATATGAACAAATAAAATAGAAATTTAAATCAATTCAATCAAGTCAACTTTAATTAATTACTTAAGAAGTCTTCCATATGACTAAAAGTTTCTTGAGAAAGTCTTCAAAAGAAGCACTACACACTTGAGAATGACCTTTTGCAACAGTGATGAAAGGAGCATCCAATGGGATCTAAATAACATCCCAGAGTTCGTTTCAGAAATAAACAGGAATGAAGCAGAATACAGAATTCCTCAGGACACATTTACTGTCAGTAGTTAGATGCTTAAAACCATAATTAACTATGAGAAAGTAATATATTTATGTGCATTCCTTTCAAGGATTTCTGTAAATTGATTTAACATTTTTTGTTTTGTTTTGTTTTATTTTTAAGAAACTGGTTATCAGTGCTCTTCTCAGATATAGTTAAGTACAACATGGACTCTAATAGTCAAAATTTGAACTAGTAATGTAGTTACTGTATTTCCCGGCATATAAGAGGAATTTTTAACCCATGAAAAACTTCTTAAAAGTTGGGGGTCGTCTTATATGCCAGTATGCAGCATGCTGAAACTTATTTCAGCTTCAGGGATGAGTGATCTGCCCTCCTCCTACGACTGCATCTCATCCAGCTGCCAGGTGTCATCACTCAGTCTTCTGCTTGTCCTGATTAATCTTTCAGGGCACACACACACAGGAGCTGAATTATCAAGCACTGCATTTCATCCAGCCTTGGGTGTCATTGCTGGTATGCAATTTCCGGTACTCAAACCATATATTTTAACAGGAAAAATAGGGGTCGTTCTTATATGACCAGTCGTCTTATACACCAGAAAATACAGTACTTTATCCTCAGAATTTCCAACTATTTTCACAATAATGACTATCATTAATATGACATGTGAAAACCATCATAAATGAAGTGATATCCTAATGATCACTGATATTTAGTTAATATAACTATTTTCCATTATATATTAATTCTCAACTTAATTGGCGACTGCCAATCTTTACTGTTTTTTTCCTTTACTACTGGTTTTAACAGCATAAGTGTACTTGGACCCTCACTAATCTTCTACCTGACTCTATCTATTAAAATCCCATAAATATAAAATGAAGACTTGTAATTTAATTTAATAGTTCATTTACATTTTCAAATGGGAAACCTAAAAATCTGAAGTATGTTATTCAGAAACACTTAAAAGTGTGTCTAGAACATGGGTCCAAGTTTTACATTAATAAATGGATACTTGTCCCATAAAACTCTAGGTACTTGAGATGCATTTATTGACCTGGTTTCTATTTCCATTGTCACCTAATAACCAAAAATTTGATATTTTTACTGATCTAGTTATCCAAATCATTTAAATGCATCTATATTTAAAAATATGCTTTTTTTTTTTAAATTGAGTATGTGTGCATGTGTAAATGAGTGATGTCTCAACACTGGGTTGACAAATCTTTGAGCATAAGACCACATATTTAAATATGATTATTTTATTAAAAGTATAGTAAGTCTGTTTTTAAAATCTTGAGAGACTCAGAAATATAATTTACAATTTACAAATTATTTTCTACCAAAAATCTACAATTTGTTTCTTTCTATTTATATATTCAGAAACTCTGAGCCATATGGAACGCAAGAAATGAACTTAGGTAATCGCATATAAGGTAAACAAAACCCAGTGTAGATTCACTCCAGTCTTGAGATAAAGAAAAAAAATGAAGTACCCATTAGCACTCTCTATGTCTTCTCTGGAAAAGTTTCTATTCTTATACTTGAGTTACTTGCTATGAGGTGATGATGTATCATTTTTATAGGTGGGAAAGTGATGTACCCTAATAGTTTTATCATTTGTTTTATAATCGAAGATTAAGAGCATTTTTGGAGATCACTTTTATGGTCCTCAGAATTTACTCTTGGCTCTGTGCTCAGTAATTACTCCTAAATGTACTCTGCGGGCCATATGGGATGGCAGGAATTGAATCCAGATCAGCCACATGTAAGGCAAACACTATACTATATACTTTATTATCACTCTGCTATCACTCTAGTCTTCTGAGAAAGAGGACTTTGTAATGTAGCAATTTGTGCTTTATATATCTTCTCTGGAAAAGTTTTATTCATTTTCATGTTAATATTTTATACCAAGAATCTTCTGAAGCAATAGCACAGCTATAGGGTGTTTGTATACAAGAAACAGTATTATTTCTCTGGTTTCAATATATCTTATTTTTTTCTCTTTTTTTTTCTTTTATTTTTGGGCCACAGCCATCAATGTTTAGCTATTATGGCAAAAATAATCCTGGTGTTATAGGGGACCATATGTGATGCCATGATCAAATTCAAGTCAGCCATATGCAAAGAAAGTACCCTATATTCTGTACATTTTTCATAGGTACAGTTTGCTTAAATAGAACGCATAAAGACCTAGTCATTTTCTGTGTGTTTGGCTGGTTTTTGGGTCACACCTAGCGGTGCTCAGGGGTTACTCCTGGCTCTGCACTCAGAAATTGCTCCTGACTGGCTCAGGGAACCACATGGGGTGCTAGGGATTGAACCCAGGTCCAACCCGGATAGTCTGTGTGCAAGGCAAACATCCTGAAGCTGTGCTGTGGCTCCAGCCCTAAGACCTAGTCATTTATTAATAAAGATAAAATTTTATAGGTATTTTAACCTCAGATGTCCCTAAAGATGAAATGATGCTATTGTACATGTTATATGGCATAACGTTTGAGTTTTGTATCTTTATATAGTAGAATTTCCTTATATTTAGTTACTATTTTAAGAACATTATTAAAATATATACATATAAATATGAACTTTAAAAATATCTGAGTAGTATAGATGTTGATTAAGTACATAATTTGTGGAATAACTACAAAGAGAATATATAAAATTTCACAAAATAACAAGTATTTGTGTTTAAAACTGTATGAGTATCTCTATAAAAATTAAATTTTAATATTAGTTTTCCTTATAGACTCATTTCTAGAGAAATCTATTAAGAGAAAAAGTAATAGAAAACCATACGACTCATTCATATACATATACATGAGAAATATTTACATATAAAAATGCACTATACTTATGTATATGCTTATGCATGTTCAACTAAGTACATAAATTAGTGATGAAAAAGAAATCATGTAAGTTTAGCACTTACATTTGCAATCAAGAAAGATTCAAAGTGATCTGAATTGTAACTGAATGTCATTTACCCTGAAACTCTACACACTAAATTTGACTTTCAAAACATTCTGGGAGCCAAAATTAAGAGAGAGCAACCTAACAGAAAATGAAATTACATTCAGATATTTATCATGATAATGTTTTATTACTGATCTGGTAAAAATGAACCTAACAGTAATCCTGGCTCATAGACAATTCCCCCCTCTACTTTTAACATCATCCACTCCTACTATCGTATTTTATTTTGTGATAAAAAATTAAATGTCCTGTTTTTTTTCCAACTGAAAGAGTTTTGTGCCTGATGTGAGCACATTTTGCATTAAGTCTACCTACCTCACCAGTTATTCTGAAAACCTCTAGATCACAGCTGTCAGATGAATTAAGTTACAAGTTAAAACGATCGTTTCTATTTTTAAAATATCACTAGCTTTTAAACTTGTTCAGCTACAACCAGCAAATAAATATGACTTTGTAAGGAGATAAGCAGGACATTCTGAAATAACAGCAATGACTGTTTCAATGATGAATAAAATAGGGAGATCATTGATGGTTGTGACTGATGGACATCTATTTTTGATTAAAACAAATCAAAATGTTGACATAAATTAAAAATAAATAACTTTACTAGAAAAATTGTATGCTGTTTTTACACTTAGTTTCAGTTCATTTTCACATTTAACTTTTTTTCTTTTTTAGGGTGTGGTTTTTGGATAACAATCAGTGGTACTCCTGTCTCTGGACTTCAAGGATTATTCCTGCTCGTGCTCAAGGGATCAAATGTAATGCTAGGCATCAAACTCAGTTCTACCTATTGTAGGCAAATGCTCTACTCAACCTGCTGTGCTATGGCTCTTTTACTTTTTAATTTGCACTAATTTTAAGAAATATGCTAGCATGCTGAATTTTTGCATGATAAAATTTTCTTATCATTATATTTGTTTATTCACTTGTTTGATCCACACTCAGCTTCTGCAATTAACATGTATTAATAAAGCTCTAGAATTAAGAAGAATGCAAAATATTGGTCTGAATTTAAAGATCTGACATTTCAGCTGTACCAAATGTTTTAAATATGGCTATTTTAATCACTTGCAAAGAGAAAAAAAAACCTTTAAGAGTATAGGTAAAACCTAGACCAAGTAAACAATATTAACTGAAAATAGAAATGGACAATACTGTGATCTGAAATATTTCAAGATGTTTCTACTAGAAAACAAGATTTAAGAAACCCTAAAATTCTTTTCTAATTACTTTGCAGGATTTCCAAAACTTTGCTAAGAGTAATGTCAGTAGACATTCTTGCCTTTTGCTTTGCCTCTGGGGAAAGGCTGCAGGTATTTTGTTAATTTGTTATATGTATCAATTAATCTACAGTTATCTTATTAAATTAGAATTGGGGCAATAAGAAATACTATTTCATATTTTAATATTGAAATACTAAATTAAAATTAGATGAGTAAGATGTTTCTTTCTTAAGTCATGGTATTGCAATAGCTCTTTATAAATTAGTAAATACTGATTTCTATTTGAAAGTCCTATATTAGGCTAAAGAAAAATGGAAGAAACTAACATTACCTCATCATTTAATACATTACTTAGGAAAACCTCTTTTAAATAATTTACTTATTCTTTTTAGTTTTTTGCTTGGTACCATACTGAGTAACAATGGATTTACTCATGGTTTGTGTTCAGAGGTTGCTCCTAGTGATGCTTGGAGACCATGTGGTACTGGTGATCAGATTGGTGTCAGAAAAATATAAAAAATATATTGTAATCCTTTTATTTTCTCTTTCTCTCTTTTTCTCTAGCTCTCTGTCTTCTGGGAGAAAACTTATTCATAAGCTGAACTGAAGTTATTATTTAAATTCAGGGAAAGTAAATTTTTCAAAACTGAGAATCCTTGTGTATATCAGAAGCATAGTTAAATACTAACTTTTTGAGTTTATCATATTGCATGCATTTTCAAAGTAGAACATAATCAATATATAGTCATTTAAAGAATTGTGATTCACCCAATGTAGCAGTGAAACTAAAAGCACCACAAATATAATAAAATATATAAGCCATTTCCTCCATATGATTCATAATATTATAGGTTTTGGTGGAACACAAAACTAATAATTTTGATAAGTTTTGACAAGTAAGATTTTTACCTTTGAGCATACTGAGTTTGTTCCAATAAAAGTTGAACAGGGTAATGTAAAAACATTTATAATTTTGGTGCCTATGTGAAAAAGTATTGGATGACGAAGTGGGATAATGCGTCACAAAAATCTATGCTCAACTATATCCATTTAAACCCTAAATCAAAATATGAATATTTCTAACCTCTTTACAAATTCTAGTTTCTTTTTACATAGAATTATGTAATTTCTACAATCCTTTACTATTTCTTTAATATTTGCTAAAGTTCATCAACTTAATTTTATGCTTTTCAACCATTGATAATTATAGTGAGTGTTGTAAGGATAGGAGGTACTTAACATGGAATGAAACTACAAATCTCAGTAGACCTGAAAAACTGCAAAACTATTAATAAGAATATACCAGAAATTTGGTCTGAATATTTTTTTGGATACTGTTATTTATTTGTGTGAATTCTACTTCTAACCATTAGCACAATGTCCTACCTAATGTCCTTGTTTACTCCAAATCCAATATTCTGAAAAGAGAAATGGGATGATATATTTAGTTTAAGCTCAACACTGACTGAGTGATGACATTTAAGCACGTTGTGAGTTAGAACTAGAGCAGTAGAAACAGCAATTTTGGCGGAGGAGAAAGAAGATGGGCAATTACATTTCTAGGAGACTATTTTTCATGTCCATAACTGGACATAAATATAAGCAATTCAGATCAGGAAGAAATATGAGCAGAATTCAGCTTGGCTGACTTATTTTCAAATGGGGGGAAAAATAAGGATCCTAAAAAAGGACTGGGAGTCAGTCCATTTTTGCCTCATTTGTTTCTGAGAAGAGTAAGTTTCTGCCTCATTGATTTCTAGTCCTCATTGAGTCATGCTCACATGCTTGTTAAATATCATTTTATTGCCTTCAACTTCATCCTTCTTAGTCAGTACCTCATCTTTAATCGACTGCAAATAAAAAACATTCTTTTAGCCCATAGCTTCTTGGACCTATATTCCTAACTGTGTTATTTACCAGCTTCTCTGAAGTCATAAAGACTTCTTTCATCCTAAATCTCTCTCTTCCATTCCATCCTTGTCACTATCAGAACCATTATTATATTTGAAACAAAGAAGACATTTGTCACCATGTGATATATTCATGAATGCATGGTATGGTATAGGATACTAGAGAGAAAAATGTCTTCATCAGAAAATTGCTCCTCTACTCTTAGAATTATATCTCTATTAACTTTCATAAAGAGAAATTCTAATGAGCTCCTCATGCCAAAGGTTGAAGACCACTTTTGACGGGTGTTTTGCATTCAACAATACAAGAAATGTAGTATGACATAGAGAACTACTCCTCTGTGTTCATTTCAGGTCATTAGTTTCCAGGGATACTTCATTATCATATCACTCATCTCATAAACATAATTATCTGTATCTCCTTTCATTGATTTTTCAAATCTGTCTTATTCCTTTTATTAAACACTGTAGATTCAAACTGCCTTCCTTCATTCTTCCATCCTTTCTCCCTTTTTCTTTCTTTCTTTCTTTCTTTCTTTCTTTCTTTCTTTCTTTCTTTCTTTCTTTCTTTCTTTCTTTCTTTCTTTCTTTCTTTCTTTCTTTCTTTCTTTCTTTCTTTCTTTCTTTCTTTCTTTCTTTCTTTCTTTCTTCCTTCCTTCCTTCCTTCCTTCCTTCCTTCCTTCCTTCCTTCCTTCCTTCCTTCCTTCCTTCCTTCCTTCCTTCCTTCCTTCCTTCCTTCCTTCCTTCCTTCCTTCCTTCCTTCCTTCCTTCTTTTCTTCCTTCCTTTCTTTCTTTCTCTTTCACCCTCTCTCTTTTTTCTCTCTTTTTCTTTTTCTTTTTAAGAAATTGTTTCTCACTTCTCTTCTAAAACATTTTTTTAGAGCTTGAGTGTTAGTTCAGTGGTAGGTCATTGCCTTGAATACCCTAAAGATGACTGGATTCATTTAAAAGAAAAGAAAAGAAGGAAGGAAGGAAAGAAGGAGGGAGGAAGGAAGGGGACTACGAAGAAATAGATAATATGTAAGGAAAAAAAGAAAGAGGAAGGAAGAAGGAAGGATGGAAAGAAGAAAGAAAGGAAAAAGAAAGGAAGAAAGGAAGGATATAAGGTACGAAAGTTATAAGCAAAGAAGAAAGAAGGGAGCAAGTACATAAGCAAAGAAAGAAGGAAGGAAATATATAAGGAAGAAAGAAATAAAGGAAGGAAGGGAGGGATGAAGGAAGTAAAGGAGTAATGAAGGAAACAAGGAAGGAAAGAAGGTAGTGAGAGAGGGAGGAAATGAAGAAGGAAGGAAGAAAAATTGAAGGGAGATAGGGAGGAAATTCATATTATTTAGACCTCAAAGCAAATGTATTTGGTCACATATAATTGTTAAATTAAATATTAACTAAATGTTACTAATATTAGAGGGAAAATTACACTAATAGAAAGATCTTATGCTCTAACTAAATCAAGATATCAAATTTAGAATGACTACTAACAATGTAAATTTACTATGTAGATTATAAGGCTAAGTAAATTATTTAATAAGCTTTGCTTAGTTTTTAAAAATATATAATCTGAATCTAATTCAATTTTCAGACCTATATTTAATTCAGAGACAATTGTATAAGGAAGAGCAAACCAAACACTAAATTTATACAAACAGACAAATATTATTCTCAAATAGTAGTGAGAGAACTCGTTAGCTTTTAAAAATATGTGTAATACATTAGCATTAATGACTAAACTAAAAAATGTATACTACCATTTAACAGGTGAATGAAGATGGATACAGGTAAATTAATCAATTCATTGATTGATGATTATTTTGCATACAGGATTTATCAGTAGATAACAGGTAAATGTGTTTAAGCAAATATAAAACTGTTGATATAGATTGAACTTTTTTTTCTTGGCCAGACCCAACAGTGCTCAGGTACCTCTGAGGTCTAAATTACTGTTGGTATACAAGTAATTGGTATCTTGTGCTTTTGCTCAGGTCCTGAACATAGACTTTTTAAATCCTTTTTTTAATGTTTCTAAGAAAAAATTACAAAATACAAATTTAAAAAATAATTATCCTTAACTATTATTTTGTTATTGAAAATAAATATTATAGTCAATTTTGTGGTAAAAGTTATTTTATGGTACAAAAACAGCTTGTTGTAACAAAAGGTCCATGTATGCTATAAATATGGTATTTTTCAAATTGTAATCTATTTTCCTAAACTTTACAGGATTTTAAGAATAAAATCATTAAGTGAATGTTACAGAAATGAATTCATAATTTATCATATCATATTAATATAGTTAGTGTTCTTAAGCATATTATTTATCTTAAAGCTATTTATTAGTGTTCTTATATAAAATTTTAATATTTAAAAATGTTACATTCAAACAAATCAATATGAAATGCATTTAACAAAGAATTAAGTAATATATTGTATATATAATATGATACAAAAATGATTCAAAGTCAATATTATAATTAACCACATCAGGGAACTAATAAAATATCAAAACATACCTTTAGAGGTATGTATTATTGGATTTTCAAGAAAAATATTTCAACTAGGTTCATAAAAATAAATACAATTTTTTTTTCTAGATATTTAATGAAAAGTCAATAAATATTATGTTAGACTACTGTTTTTAAGTTGATTTACATGTGATGTCAACATATCTTGGAGAATATTCAGTTTTTGTTTTGATTGCTGTGTTTTGGGTAATTTTAGCTTTTATACTGAGTCTTTAGGTCGGTGCAAAAGCCAAGATCGCGATTTACAGATGACTGGTTGCTAGAACCATTACTGGACTGAATATATCTTGAGACCAATAAAAAAGCCCTAGTATAGGGTTTGAACTATGACCTACACAATAACCATGATCCCCTGTTCAAAAGGTCCGGAATGGGGCTTCTGGAAACACAATGAAAGATGCTATCCTAGGTTCCATCCTAGGATCAGTGCAAAGACCAAGTCCACCAACCACAGAAGATGGATTAAAATGACACTGAGGGAACAGAACTTCTAGAACCACAAAGACTGACTTCATCGTAAGTCCCACCCCTGGACCTGTGCAAATACTGAGATCTATAGATACAGAGGTCTTATTTCACCACCCAGGACGGAGCAGAACTTTTCTGAACACCAGGAAAGCACTACCGGGAAAGTAAATGAACCTGAACGGAGTTTATAGTTAATCCCGTGACAATATACCCCAGGGGTAGAGAAACCCTATAGTGCTAAGGCCAAGAGAATTCCTTTTCGAATGACCCCAATATTTACTGTGCCAGTGCAGGAGGGGAAAAAAAAAAGGCAAAAAGCACAAAACATTTTTATCTTTTATATATTATTTTTTCATTAATTATTATTATTATTATTATTCTTACTTTTGTTTTTATTTACCTATCTACTTTTTGTCGAATACTTTTTGTTATTGAAGTTGTTGTCCCCATTTATATTTATATTGTTTTTTTTTCTTCTTTTCTTTTCTTTTCTTTCTTTAGGTGCTCTGCCATGTTTTTTTAACTCAAGACCATGGCTTTTTTTTTTTTTTTTTTTTTTTTTGTGGTGCCTATCGTTATCACTGGAGTGCTCACTGGATATTTGACTCTTCTTTTTGTACTGTTAGGGTGTTTCATCTTCTTTTTCTCCTTCAACTCTCAAACCGATGATGAGAGCCTCTGGAAGGATTCCCCCCATTTTCGGCATATTAGACTTTTACCCCAGTTTATTACTTTTCTCTTTTTCAAATAAAACCACATAACTTGAATAAAAAAGATTGGACTTAAACACCAAATCCAAAGCCAATGACAACAGAATCAATACCCAATCTACAACAAACTAGACACAGAGGGGACCACTTATACCAGCAGCTTCGGGGGGGAGGTAAGGAGGATATAGGATGCATACTGGGAATGGGGGTGGAGGAAGGACAACTTTGGTGGTGGGAATTCCTGGATTCAATGTCAATATGTACCTAAAATATTACTGTGAAAGATATGTAATCCACTTTGGTCAAAATAAAAATTATTATTATATTTTAAAAAAAAGAAAAAAATCATAATACTTGTCATAATTGTAACCCTGACCTATAATCAAAAGTGCTTTTATGCCTTGATAAATAAAATGCCTTTATAAGTTCTAAAAGTTTTTAATTTACATACAGAATTTCTTATATTCTTTAATGATTTCATTGCAGCATTAATTATATTAAAATAGAAGAACAAATCTTGTTTTCGTCCTTCTTTCTTAGTATAATTTTAAAGTTTTGTTTTGTTTTAAATGTCTTTTGTTTGAAACAATTCCTATTAATGCTCAGGACTATACTTGGCTCTCCACTCATTAGAACTCTGGTGGTACTAAGGAGAATGTAAGATACCAATGATGAAATCCTGGTAGGCTGAAAACAAGACAAATTGTCCATCTAGGACAAAGTATTCTTTCTCCATTCCATAACTTTTACATTTTAATTTTGGAATATGTTGGTTTTTCTTGATCTTGTCTTGTAGTTATAAAATAAAAAATAAGCTCTTGAGCTACTAAATTATACTAAACATAATTTTACTACAGTAATTGCATTGTTCTTTGATTATGATTATATATGATTATACACAAACATATACATATGTATTAAGTATGATGTATATAATTTCATATTTTAATTTAAATGTGTTTGCTGTAACTATATTGTCTAGAAGATATTTTAATCACACTTTATTGAGTGTTAGAATAATTGTAGCTCTCTGGTTTAGACAGTTGTGCACAGTATAATTTAGGGGCAAATTACAAGAGAAAGAAAGAATGGGGGAGGAAAAAAATGTTTCTGAGGTAGCAGAAATGGAAACAGAAAACATATAACAATATGAAATGGATCATCAACACCAAATTCTGATCATACATATAGGACCTGCCATTATGAGTTAACCATGAAATAATAGCATTCTGTTGAAAAATTAGTAGATAAAAGGGAAATAAAATAATGTTTTACTTTTAAAAGTGTTTTTTATTTCAGGACCAAAATAATTAAATACTTTGCTATAAGACCTAAATCTGACTCAAGTACACTAAAATATTATCAAAAAGAGGCTTTAAATTTGTATTTGTATATTACTTTTTGTTGAGCTGCTATTCAAAAATAATTTTGGAGGAAGTTTTCATCAGCATCTTACTTTACAAATAACCTGTCACCTGTAACTATATTATACCTCTATATATCAACTTTTAATCCACTTTCTCCAATAGATAAATCAAAATTTCATTAAGTATTGAATCTATATCTACAGATTATTTTATTTTAAACAATTAGTTAAATATTTATTGATGACTGCAACATCCCTGAAAATCAAATTACATTTGAGATTTGGATTTTTATCTAGACTTTAAGGTATTAATTTATTCAACTGTCCTATTTCTTTGCTGTTCAATTGAGTATTATTAATTTATCCTTCAAATCATATTTTCCCTAATCTTTTTCCATCTTCTTAAATAAATTTTTCTTCATGTAATGAACTGGAATCCTAAAAATCTTAGTTGGCTTATTCTTACTCTATGCATAATTTGACACATTGTATTAATTAATTTCAGTGATTGTGCTCTAAAATTCAGTGAGCACTTTTGTTTCTAAAGTTTAATTTGTAGAAAGGCAAATATAAAAATTGATATAAATACCATATTTTAAAAACATTTTCTATTATTTTTATATCACTTAAATATTAACTTATTTTTGATTTGCTTATCTTATAACAACACATTCTCAGTTTTTATGTAAATTTCCATTTCCTTGTATAAATAGTACTCTTTTTTATTTCCTGGAAAAAGTCCTATACCTGTCATCAAATTTAGGTAATTTTTGCCCTGTTTGTAAATCCAGGGAAATCTATGATGCAGGTTTTACCCTCACCTTCTTTTAGTTAGTTTGTTTGTTTCTGGGCCACACAGGCAGTGCTCAGGATTACCCCAGATTCTGTGCTCAAAAATCACTTCTGGCACATTCAGGGACTATACAGGGAATTGGTTCTCTTCAACAGCATGCAAGGTGAATGTCCTAATCAACGTGGATGTATTATCACTCTGGCCCTACCTTCTCATTCCTATTTCCACTACTCCACATAATAGAACACAGTTTATGTTCTGTATATTATATGTCTTTCTCTTTTTTAATGTGTATTCTAATTAATTAACAAAACAATTATGGTAATATAGATTTATTTTCTAAGTTGAACAAAATTATTATTTTTAATTACTTTAGTTAAGCATCAGAGGCAAGCAGAAGTGAAAAGTGGGTGGAAAACTGAAGAACAAAATTATTTTTTAATTTGTTAAGATCAAAGATTAAAGAGAAAATTAGTATTATCTATGGAATTTCCATTTATATGTATTATTTCAGAATCATAATTGATTTATTCAATTATTTTTAAACTATATTAATAGAAGCCAAAAATTTAAAATAAAACTTTAAGAAACTGAAAATCCAATATATTTCTCAAACTTAAGACAACAAATGCAGTACAACACAAATGTTTTTCTAAGTTTCTGTAACATAGTTTTTTTATTTTGTATTTAAATACTTAGCATGCTTATTCATAATTATAGTTTCTTATATGATTTTCCATTTTAATTGAGAAAAATCTATAAATTCTGAAACATTGATCAATCCAATTCTGCCTATCAAAATACCCTTTTTGGACTATATGGCAATGGTGACATAGCTATAGAATTTGTATTTGAATTAATCCCAAGACATTTTGACAATTTTATATCCATTAATAAAATGTCTGCTTCTATTTATAAATGAATTTCAGAAGTATGTAGATATTGCTTTAGATAAAGCAATATTAAAATATATGTATTCCATAAATACTCCAAAATTTTATCTAGATTCTAATAAGACTAAACAAGAAAATATTTATTATTTATTGGGATTTTTCTTTTTTTTGAAATTTTTTCTTTATTTAAACACCTTGATTACAAATATGATTGTGATAAGGTTTCAGTCATGTAAAGAAAACCCCCTTCTCTGTGGTGTGAGGTGGTATCTCATCGTTGTTTTGCAAAGAATGAGAATAAACAGTGTTGGCGGGGATGTGGAGAGAAAGGAACTCTTATCCACTGCTGGTGGGAATGACGTCTAGTTCAACCTTTATGGAAAGCGATATGGAGATTCCTCCAAAAACTGGAAATCGAGCTCCCATATGATCCAGCTATACCACTCCTAGGAATATACCCTAGGAACACAAAAATACAATACAAAAACCCCTTCCTTACACCTATATTCTTTGCAGCACTATTTACCATAACAAGACTCTGGATACAACCAAGATGCCCTTCAACAGACAAATGGTTAAAGAAACTGTGGTACATATACACAATGGAATATTATGCAGCTGTCAGGAGAGATGAAGTCATGAAATTTTCTTATACATGGATGTACACGGAATCTATTATGCTGAGTGAAATAAGTCAGAGAGAGAGAGAGAGAAACGCAGAATTGTCTCACTCATCTATGGGTTCTAAGAAAAATGAAAGACATTCTTGCAATAATAATTTTCAGACACAACAGAGAAAAGAGCTGGAAGTTCCAGCTCACCTCAGGAAGCTCACCACAAAGAGTGATGAGTTTAGTTAGAGAAATAACTACATTTTGAACTGTCCTAATAATGAGAATGTATGAGGGAAATGGAGAGCCTGTTTAGAGTACAGGTGGGAAGGAGGGAGACTTGGGACATTCGTGATGGGAATGTTGCACTGGTGATGGGTGGTGTTCTTTACATGACTGAAACCCAAACACAATCATGTATATAATCAAGGTGTTTAATTAAAAATAAAAAAAAGAAAACCCCCTTCACCTGTGCAACATTCCCACCACCAATATCCAAAATCTCCCTCCATCCGACCCCACCCCCAACTGTACTCTAGACAGGCTTTCCAGTTCCCTCATTCATTCACATGATTATAGTAGTTCTCAGTGTAGTTATTTCTATAACTGCACTCACCACTCTTTGTGGTGAACTTCATGAAGTGAGCTGGAAGTTCTAGCCCTCCTCTCATTGTCTCTAAGGATTGTTGCAAAAATGACTTTTATTTTTCTTAAAACCCATAGATGAGTGAGACTATTCTGCGTCTCTCTCTCCCTCTGATTTATTTCACTCAGCATGATCGACTCCATGTACATCTATGTATAGGAAAATTTCATGACTTCGTCTCTCCTGACGGTTGCATAATATTCCATTGTGTATATGTACCACAGTTTCTTTAGCCATTCGTCTGTTAAAAGGCATCTTCGTTGTTTCCAGAGCCTGGTTATTGTGAATAGTGCTGCAATACATATAGGTGTATTCTTGTGTTCCTAGGGTATATCCCTAGGAGTGGTATAGCTGGGTCGAATGGAAGCTCAATTTTCAGTTTTTGGAGGAATCTCCATATCGCTTTCCATAGAGGTTGGACTAGATGGCATTCCCACCAGCAGTGATAAGAATTCTTTTTCTCCACATCCCTGCCAACACTGATTGTTCTCATTCTTTGTGATGTGTGCCAATCTATGTGGTGTGAGACGGTATCTCATCATTGTTTTGATTTGCATCTCCCTGATGATCAGTGATGAGGAGCATTTTTTCATGTGCCTTTTGGCAATTTGTATTTCTTTTTTTTTATCAAAATGTCTGTTCATTTCTTCTCCCCATTTTTTGATAGGATTAGATGTTTTTTTTTTTGTAAAGTTCTGTCAGTGCCCTGTATATTTTGGATATTAGCCACTTATCTGATGGGTATTGGGTGAATAGTTTCTCCCACATGGTGGGTGGCTCTTGTATCCTGGGCACTATTTTTTTTGAGGTGCAGAAGCTTCTCAGCTTAATCTATTCCATCTGTTGATCTCTGCTTCCACTTGTTTGGAAAGTGCAGTTTCCTCCTTGAAGATATCTTTAGTCTCAATGTCATGGAGTGTTTTACCTACGTGTTGTTCTATATACCTTATGGTATCAGTCTGATATCAAGGTCTTTAATCCATTTGGATTTTACCTTTGTCCATGATGTTAAGTGGTGATCTATGTTCACTTTTTTGCAAGTGGCTAACCAGTTTTGCCAGCACCACTTGTTGAAGAGGTTTTCCCTTTTCTTTTTCTTTTTGTTGATGTTGTGTATGACGTTGATAGATTTATGGATGTTAAACCATCCTTGCATTCCTGAGATGAAATCTCCTTGGTCGTAGTGTATGATCTTCTTGGTGATGCATTGGATCCTAATTCCCTGGAGTTTGTTGAAGATCTTTGCATCTTTGAAGATCTTTTATCAGGGATATTTGTCTGTAATTTTCTGTTTTGGTAGCATCTCTCTCTGGTTTTGGTATCAAGGTGATGTTGGCTTCATAAAAGCTGTTTGGGAATGTTTCTTTTTTTTTTCAATTTTATGGAATAGCCTGTCTAGGCATTGGTAGTAGCTCCTCTTGAAAGGTTTGAAAAAAATTCATTAGTAAATCCATCTGGGCCTGGGCTTTTCTTTTTGGGCAGATGTTTGGGCAGATGTTTCTATTTCCTCAATAGTGATGCAGTGTTTAGATATGCTACATCCTCCTTACTTAACTGTGGAAGGTTATAAGTGTCCAACAATTTATCTATTTCTACTCGATTCTCATGTTTAGTAGCATAAAGTTTCTCAAAGTAGTCTCTGATTACCCTTTAGATCTCTACAATTTCTGTCGTGATCTCCTCCTTTTTATTTCTAATATGGGTTATCAGTTCACTTTCTTTTTCTTTGTTAATTTTGCCAGTGGTTTATCAATCTTGTTTATCTTTTTGAAGAACCAACTTCTGCTTTCCTTTATCTTTCAGATTGTTTTTGGGTTTCCACTTCGTTGATTTCTGCTCTCAGCTTTGTTATTTTCTTCTGTCTCCCTACTTTTGGGTCCTTTTGTTGAGCACTTTTTAATTCTATGAGCTGCGTCATTAATCTATTCAGGTAGGCCCCTTCTTCCTTCCTGATGTGTGCTTGCAAATCTATAAATTTTCCTCTCAGGACTGTTTTGCTATGTCCCATAGATTCTGGCAGTTTGTGTCTTCATTATCATTTGTTTCTAGGAAAGTTTTGATTTCCTCTTTGATTTCATCTTGGACCCACTGGCTGTTCAGTAGCAGGCTGTTTAATTTCCAGTTGTTTAAGTTTTTTCTGTGTGCCTTTGTAGTTCACATCTAATTTCAGAGCCTTGTGGTCAGCAAAGGTAGCCTGCAAGATTTCTATCCTCTTGATTTTATGAAGGTATGTTTTATGTGTCAGCATGTAGTTTATCCTGGAGAATGACCCATGTACATTGGAGAAGAATGTGTATCCATGTTTTTTTGGGTGGAGTGTCCTATATATATCTACTAGTCATTTTTCTTTCATTACTATTTTCAGGGCTAGTATGTTTTTGTTGGGTTTCAGTCTGGTTGACCTATCAAGTTTTGACAGGGCCATGTTGAGGTCGCACAATTATTGTGTTATTATTGATGTTTCCTTTCATATTTGTCAGTAATTATATTAGATAATTTGTTGGTCTCTCATTGGGTGCATATATGTTTAATAGTCTGATTTCTTCCTGTTGCACATATCCCTTGATTAGTACATAGTGTCCATGTTTGTCCCTTACAACTTTTTTGAGTATAAAGTTGGTGTCGTCAGATATTAATATGGCCACCCCTGCTTTTTCCAGGGTGTTGTTGATTGGATGATTTTCCTCCAGCCTTTGATTTTGAGTCCATGTTCACTCTGACTATTCAGGTATGTTTCTTGTAAGCAGCAGAAGGTTGGATTAATATTTTTGACCCATTTTGCCACTCTGTGTTTTAGTTGGTGAATTTAGTCCATTGACATTGAGGGAGATAATTGTCATAGCATTTAATGTCATCTTTGTAGATAAGTTTGCTGTGTTTGTTGGTCTCTTTTGTCTTAGAGTAGACCTTTCAGTTTTTTATTTAAGGCTGGTTTTTCATCTGTGAAGTTTCTGAGTTGTTCTTTATCTATGAAACTATGTATCTTCCCTTTAAACCTGATCGTGAGTCAGGCTGGGTGCAGTATTTTTGGTGAGGCATCCATTTCATTCAGTCTTTCACAATATCCCACCACTGTTTTCTGGCCTTGAGAGTTTCTTGTGACATGTCTGTTGTAGGTCTTAGAGATGCTCACTTGAATATAATTTCCATTTTTGATCTTGCTACTTTCAGTATCCTATCTCTATCTGTGGGATTTGTCATCATAATGAGGATGTGTCTTGGGGTGTTTTTCTTTGGTCTCTTTTAACTGCTACTCTTCAGGCATGCAGGATTTGATTGCATGTAGTCTTTAACTCTGGGAGTATCTCTTTAATGATGTCTTTGACAGTTGATACTTCCTGGAGATCTCCTTTCTGGGCCTCTTGGACTCCAATGATTCTTTTTTTAAATATATATTCTTTTATTTTTATTATTTTAAAAGTTACATTTTCTAACAAAAACTTTTATAATTTAAATTATTTCATAGACAGTACACTTCAATGCTCTATTATGACTAAAAGGAATTTTTTTATCTTTAGTTATGAAAACAATGATGCAAAAAAAAGAGGACAAGGTAAAGTTACCATGGAAGGACAATCACCAATAAACAGAGTTCTCAGAAGAAATCCCATTGCTGACACCTTAATTTTGAACATACAGTCAAGAAACATTAAGAAGAAATAAAACAAAACCTGTGTACAATTACTTTGTTTCTCAAGTCTCCAGATGTACATTATAACATTTCAAGCCGTGGTATTTGTGTAACTCCTTAAACATTAAAGGCATAGTATTTTTACATTTTCATGCATACGCATATTAGTTTATGTTAACATAAAAATTTTAAGTAGGTTTTTTTATTTAAAGTTTAGAGTGAAAGGTGCAAAGTAAAAACGGTGTTAGAGTGGCAGTTATTGTTTGCAGAGGCCCACCAAAATATGGTTGACATGGAAAGTAAAAGCCTTGGCCTAAGTACAAGGAGACCCTACCTCTAAAGTTTCTTGGCATAAGATCAGTTCTAGGCTCCAGCAAAATTGTTTGTCTAATCCAAGTCCTTGTGTGTTGTGCCAATATATTTTTATTTTTCAAACAGTCTCTGTTCTTGTCAAAAGATCCTGGAATCTGCATATCTTACATTGAAGTCAAGCTGGTGTCAAGTGTCCTCTAGTTTCACCTCACAATTAAAGGGAAATGCAGAGAGCCCTGTCCAGTAAGCAGGGCATTATTGTTGTAAAGTCAGTGTTATGGGAAGTCTCTTTTGAGTAGGTCGATGTCTTCCCTAGTAGAGGATTGCTTCCAGGTGATGTTATAGACAATGTTGGATGTTTTGTATGTGGCTTCCCTAGTTCAGGGGTGAATGGAGAATGCCCATTTTTCTGAGGCCTGCGCCAGGTCATTATGTCAATGTTCATGGTGTAAGGTCCAATTGCACTACAAGTTTTGTGTGTTCCCATATTTATTAGATAAAAACTTATTTGTATGCATAGAATTTTACCATTTTAATGTGTTTATGCAAACAAGGAATAATGCCACGTGACACTATTGGTACATATGGGGGCTGCAAGAACAAGTTCAACATTTCCCATGACTTGGTTCATGCATAAGTGATAAGCTGAGGGAATCTTTCACCAAATTCCTTATTGATCAGTTCACAAAGAAAAGAAAAGATAAAACGTAGGGAAAATCGTCACTATATAAGAGAATATTTAGTAAGAGATATAGCTATCAACGAAAATAGATGTAAAATATTCAAAGGGCATACTTGTCTGTTTTATGCTTTTGAAATAGTTGGGTGGGTGTTAAATCCAGTGCACCATGTTGGTCTGTGGTTTTGGATGATGCAGTACTGAAGTTAAAAAGGAAAAATGTGGGTTAATGATGGGTCGAGGTGAGAGAGTTCAAGAGTAAACATGTGTTTTGTAGGGGGTGTGATAAAGACCAGAATACAAAATGGACATTCTGCATACATCAAAACATATCTTAAGGATATGGAGTAAAATTAATATATATTGTGCGTGCGGGGGCAGTAGCCCCCATATGGTTTGGAACATGTAGACTGGTATGAAATTACCAGTGACTGCATTAGTACAGCTGAGCAACTATCAGTCAGCCCCAGTTAAGCTCCTCCAAGTGTAAAAAAAAGCCTTTGGCACAACGCAGGCCTGCTGAAACCCATGCTGTCAGAACTCCGGCTCCCAGTAAGGAAGGAGATCCTTTCAAAGACAGAAGGCTGGAAGTTCAAAGCCCGCACCCTAATCCTCCCTCCGGAGCTGGCTTGGGAGTGGGGAAAGCCTAGGGTACCCCATAAGCTCCTCCAAGTGACCCACCTTACAGGCTTGCCCAGGCATGTGGCCCAGAGGGAGCCCTGGAACTCCGGGACTCCAAAGATTCTTATGTTGTTTCTGTTGAGTTTATCAAAGACTTCTATTTTTATCTGTTCACATTCCTTGAGTACTTTTTCCATTGCCTGATCATTTGTCTTAAGGTTCTTTTCCAATTTCTTCTGCTGTGTTGAGTTTTTCTGCATCTTATCTTCCAGCACGCCGATTCTGTCCTCAGCTGCTGTGACCCTGCTGGCGAGGCCTTCCACTGAGGTTTTTAGTTGAGCTACCATGATTTTCAGATCTGCTATTTCAGTTTGGAGTTTTCTGATTTCTGTCTTTGTGTTCTGTTCAGATAGATCTATGCTTTCTTTGAGTTCTACAAACATCTTCCATATTTCTATTCTAAACTCCTTATCTGAGAGGTTAATCAGATGGTTATAATTTTTTAGGTCATTTGCTCTATCATCTTCATTCTCTGTGCATGGGGTTTGCCTGGGAGGTTTCCCCATTGTCACACTTGTAGTGTAATTTTTTCTGCATGTGGTGGTGGAATTCATTGGTTAGAAAGAGTGTGTGGCCGAGAAGCGAAGCGGAGCAGCAATGCTCTTATGGAGCCTCTGGGAGAACTATTTTCTGTGGCCTTTTTGGTCCACTTCCAAGAGGTACAGGAGACAGGACAATGGAAAAACACACACAGGCAACACTCACAGTTTCTCACAGTCGGAAACCACTGGGCGGGCATAGATATTCCCAGCCTGATGTCACAAACAGAGACTTGCCTTTCTGCAGAATACTGTGGATAGCCAGTTTTCATGGTCGGAAACAGTTCCTTGGTGTTCTGGCCCTTGGATGAGCCTATGGGAGAGCTGTTTTTCTGGGTCCTTTTTGGCCCACTCCCAAGAGGTTCAGGAGATAGGACAGTGAAAAACACGCACAGGCAACACTTACAGTTTCTCACAGTCCTTGTTGGAATTTTTCAATTCAAATGTGTCTTACTTGAAAATAAGTTTTTATATTTATTTTGTTATTATTTTTTATTTATTTTGTTATTGTAAGAAAGTTAGTTTTATATATGTTTATGATAAATCATATATTCTATTGGATATTATACATAAACAGCATATTGTATATTATTTGTAAAATTTATGTAACAGATCTATCTTTATTGATTTCAATTTTCAGGATAATATATATGCCAGTGTATATCAAATTAGGTACAGATATTTTGATTTTAAGGCCACATTTAGAAGTGCTTAGGCCTTATTCCTGACTGCACTCAGAGAGCAATCCTGGCAGTGCTTGGGGAACTATAGGAATTACTAAAGACCAAATCTGGTGGCCATAGGCAAGACCAAAGGCCAAAGGCCTTTCAAAGTTTATATCTTGAAAACTATTTTTCTTTAAAATTGTTTGAGTTTCAGGCCCAGAGAGATAGCACAGTGGTGTTTGCCTTGCAAGCAGCCGATCCAGGACCAAAGGTGGTAGGTTCAAATCCCGGTGTCCCATATGGTCCCCCATGCCTGCCAGGAGCTATTTCTGAGCAGACAGCCAGGAGTAACCCCTGAGCAATGCCGCATGTGGCCCAAAAACAAAAAAAATTGTTTGAGTTTTATGATATTTTATAGTTTTATAACATATGTATATATAGTTTATTTATAAAATATTAATAACACTTAATTGACCTTTCTGTTAAGTAGAGCAATTGCCTATTTTGTCAGGTAGAAACAATGTAAAAGTCTTTTGTATTCTTTTAAAAATTTTAAATATTAGAGTAATTTAGATATGGGAGCTTACTTTTTATAATATACTACATTTTTAGTATTTGAATATTTGTGATTAGGGCTATGCTTATAAAATATCTTTAAAAAATAAGATCCAGTTATTATTAGCCTTAATTAAGATGGTCCATCTTATTGATAAATATTGTTATAAAATAATTTATATTTTACTTTTCTGCTTAAACAATATGGTTGATCAGTTCTATGTGTGGAAGAAATCGGAAAAGTCATACTTGAGCTATCATTAGTAATATTAGAGTGGAGGGAGGACAACAATGATAGTGGGATTGCACCTTATTCATTGTCACTATGTGCCTTAAATATTACTGTGAAAAATTTGTAATTCTCTTTGTCCAAAATAAAAATTAAAAAAATAAATTATCGGGGCCGGCGTGGTGGCGCTAGAGGTAAAGTGTCTGCCTTGAGAGTGCTAGCCTAGGACGGACCGCGGTTCGATCCCCCGGCATCCCATATGGTCCCCCAAGCCAGGAGTGACTTCTGAGTGCATAGCCAGGAGTAACCCCTGAGTGTCACCGGGTGTGGCCCAAAAACCAAAAAAAAAAAAATTATCTATGCTTTTGTTATGCCTAGTCTATTAGTAACAGATTGACTTTAATTTTAATTAAAAAATACTGAACTAACAGTGGAATTATAGATTTGACACTGCATAACAAAACTCTTTAATAAAACACAACCAAATATCAACACTATTTCACAGATACAGGCTCTATTAGTATACAACATGTTATTCCTGAGATAAATATACATCCGTTTATCTGTTGTGTTAAACAGATTTGGGCACGTGGGATGGATACGTGCAGACATCCCTCAGTGACATTGAACATACAAGTGACCATTAATATGAGAAAATCAAATTTGTTAGGGGCAGATTCTAGGCTGTAGAAATAAAATTCTACCTTTCAGCTAAGTGAAAGACTGAACATTGGAGAAGTAAGCTCTGTAACAAAATAAAAACAACAAAATGGACATTTATTTGCTATAGCTGAAAATTACAGTAACCACCTACTCCCACCCATGGGATTGTACAGTTATGAAGACACATCCTAGAGATAAATTATTTCACTGATTTCTTTTTAAATATGGAACGCTTCACTAATTTGCGTGTAATCATTGTGCAGGGGCCCTGGTAATCTTCTCTGCATCGTTCCAATTTTAGTATATGTGCAACCTAAGCTAGCACAGATTATATTTGTTTAGTTAGGGGTTGGACAGAGGTGGGTTCTCCCTTTGGGTTGATCCCCTCCCATCACCACTGATAACAATATTATCAACATGCTCTCCATGCTCATAAAATTTAAGAAAAAATTTCAACATTATAACCACAGTGCAAAAATTTTCCCATAAGTGTTTTTTAAAATAAAATGAAAATTCACGGGTAGGAACAATAGCACAGAGGTAACGCATTTGCCTTGCATGCAGCCAACATAGGACAGACCCCAGTTCGAATCCCAGCATTCCATATGGTCCCCCGAGCCTGCCAAGAGCGACTTCTGAGGACAGAGTCAGGAGAAACCCCTGATTGACGCCATGTGTAACCCAAAAACCAACCCCCCCCCAAAAAAAAACAACCCACAACGAAATTTTTCAAAGTAAAGAATTATCCAGAGGGCAAACTTCAAGACATAGAATTGAAGGAAAATACAAAGACCTTGAAAAAAATTAACAAACATCATTGTGATGACTAACAGAATTAGAGAATTTTAAGCACAAGGAAGCAAATAAACAATAGCGTATGTATATGTGTGTGTATGTATGTATGTGTCAGTGAAAAACACAAATATTTCTTCAGGAAAGATAGTGAAGTTACGGGGACCAGAAATTCATATAAAATACGTGCTTGCCTTAGGTTATATTGTGAAATGCAGTGGATCTATGTTACATCTTTCCATGATCACAGCAAATCTACTCTAAAATTTGAATTAATCTCTATATAAGCAAAACTGGATTCAAAAGAACAAAGTTCTGTAGTAACAGAACCTGAGATTAATGACTGAGGTCAACTTCATGCACACTTAGCAAATTGCTGAAATAGCTAAGACTGAAGAGAGAGTTGTTAGAAATAGAAAACTCACTCTCTCCTAGTTCATAACTAGTTAATAGTATTCAGTACCCAATAGACAAATAATGAAACTTTTTTTTTTTTTTTTTTTTTTGGTTTTTGGGCCACACCCGGCGATGCTCAGGGGTTACTCCTGGCTGTCTGCTCAGAAATAGCTCCTGGCAGGCACGGGGGACCATATGGGACACCGGGATTAGAACTAACCACCTTTGGTCCTGGATCGGCTATTTGCAAGGCAAATGCCGCTGTGCTATCTCTCCAGGCCCGAATAATGAAACTCTTATTTTTTAAAACACAATCAATTAGTCTATACAATGACAAGAGTGGTGTGTCAAATTTCCCACTAATTTGTTATTAATGAGTCGGCTTATAAATTTTACTGTTCCTTCTTTGGGTGCATGTGTGTGTGTGTGTGTGTGTGTGTGTGTGTGTGTGTGTGTGTGTGTGTATTGGCAATAGTTGAATCCCTTCCGTTGAGCCCTTAACTATTTTGTTGATAATTGTATCTATCCCACTCTTGAATTATTTCCTTATCAAAAAAGTTATTTTTGTCTGATCAAAATATAAAGGTCCCTACCTTTGTTAATATATTGTCAATCCTTTCTAATTATTTTCCAAACATCATTAATTGTGAGAGTTCAAATGCATTTATTGTAAGCAGCAGAAGATATAATTTTGTTTCCAATTATGCAGTAATTTTGAACTTTCTGATTGGCTGTGTTCAGGTCTTACTCTGATTGAAAACTCAAGGATCACTCCTTGTGTGACCAATAGTAATGATGGGGATGGTTTGGGCTACATGCATGTCACTATTCCTATCTACTGTACTATTTCTGCCAATCCAGTGATTTTTTTTGAACTTTATTTAAATTTCCTTCATACTTTCTCCATCTTTGTTGTGGCTTTTGTTTAAGTAAATATCATCAGCACTATTACTTTGAAGTATTTTTCTAAGGTAGTTAAGAGTTTACCTTTTGTTTTTTTCCCCCAGTGTTGTTATTTTATCAGTGTGATGAGTTCCTATATATGCAATTTCTATGAACTCCTAAATTAGGGTCAAATGACCATGTTCAAGTGGCTCTGGTTGATAGCAGGGATTCCAGATTGCTAGGGATTTGAGGAAAAATGTGTGTAAAGCTAGAGAATGTAAGATATGACCATGACCAGGATCTGGGCTTATAAGTACCAAGCAGTTAGCAGACTTTTGTGTTTTACTTGATACATGGCTGAGAAACTTTGTGTGTCATGGGTTTAGAGAAGGCAGCAACCACATTCTAACATGGTGATAGAACTCATACTTCCAAGGGAGCAAAGAGTAAATTCTGCCCAACTGTACGAAGACAAAGTAAAATGCAAATATGAGAACAACTAAAGTAATGTTAACTATTCTTTTAATACCACATTGCTATGAGTAAAGAAAATAACCATTAAAAGTAAGTCAGGAAGACAAAAAATATTGGATGTTCTTTTTGATTGTTGGTATATAAAATAGCATGGTAAGCAGCAAAGATAAGCAAAGCACAAAGTCTAGTTGAAGCAAAAATGTCAAGGAAATAGAGAAATGGAGGGAAGATATAAGAGCAAGTCTGGAAATAACATAGGAACATAAGTCAAATGCATTTTGATGACTCTGTAGTGCAGAAGAAAATATACTTATCTAAACTTGGTTCAACATTTCTATAATCAGGGGACCCAATCTACAATAATTTAATTTAAGTTAAATTGTTGCAGTATATAATACATATTTTATATAGTATAGTATAAATATAATATAATACATATAGTATATAATATATTTGTACATAAAATAGAATTTCAGGTTACCTGCATTATCTCAAACTGGCTTTATTTTGAAAGAACAAGATGATGTAAAATTGTCACTTGACATTTTAGCAACTGTCTTTATATGAGTCTTCCCTTCAAACAAAAAGCTCAAATTCAAAACCTCCTTTTTACTAATTTTTTCCTAAACCTTTTATGCATGCAATGACTTCAGATAGTTGTAATTTTGTTGTTGTTGTTGTTGTTGTTGTTGTTTTTGGGCCACACCCAGTGGTGCTCAGGAATTATTCTTTGCTCAGAGCTCAGAAATCGCTCCTAGCAGGCTTGGGGGACCATATGGGATGCCGGGGATCAAACCCAGGTCTGTTTCAAGTCAGCCTCATGCAAGGCAAATGCTCTCCTGCTGTGCTTTCGCTAAAATCTCAGATAGTTGTAATTTTTCAATACTTTAAATTTATTTTATTTCTTAAGAATATTTGAACAGTGCACGGTTAATTCATCCTGGAAGTTGCATCTTAATTACAATACAAAACCATCATATAAATTTATATGGGATATCAAAATATGATTCCTACCTACCACTCACATCATACTTTGATTCAGTATCTATTAATTTATAATGAACAAACCACAATGGCCTTCCTAACATTATCCTAAAGCTCACTCTGTTATTTTTTCTTTTGGAGATTTCTAATCTTAGCTCATTAACTACCCAGTTGTTTATTTTTCACCAAACTATCATTTCATGTCAAAAAATAAAAATAAATTAGAGATTTTAGCCTTGTACATGGCAAATCTGGGTTTTATCCCAAACATTCTAGATCATGCCATGAGCTCTACTGGAATAATTTCTGCGTACAAAGTTTAACGTAAGCCCTGAGCACCAAGAGGTGTGGCCCCAAAAGCGAAACTAAAATAAAATAATAATATAAAATAAAAAACAAATTTCAAAAAATGAAGTTAAGTAAAATTACATAATTAAATTTAAATAACATTTACATAATCCAGCAATACCATTTCTAATCATTTTCTTGCAGAAAAGAAATACCAAATACAATATTTGCATCTACATGTTTATAGTACCATTATTCACAATAGCCAATAAATATGCCAACCTAAGTGCATAACAACAAATTATTAGCTAAAGAATTAAAGTATATGTGCTCTCCTCCATACTATTCAACCATTAAAATAAAAGATAAAATTGTGTTCCTAATCAGTAGATGAGTACGCTATTTGGAATAATAAGTAAATAGTACTGAAATGTTTTACTTATTTGTGAAATATTAATAAATAAAATGAATATCAAAAATCCCATCAAATCTAACTCCCAACATTGGTGAGGACTATAGCATTTAACAAGAGTCAAAGGGAGGAAGAGTTTGGAAGAATAGGCAGAGCATTCAGGTGGGAGGATTGACTTTGGCAATTTGGTTATGGGAGCGCTTAGTTTTATATAAATTCAGAATTATGAAGAAAAATACTAGAATTGTATAATGTTGTGAATTGATTATAAATCAGTCAGAAAAAATAAAAATGTGAAAATAAATTCAAAACTTTGTAAAATAATCTGAATTTTTATATTTATAGTAGATATACATAACATCACAGTTAATCTCATTAATCCATAGCTATCCACTTGGAAAAAATTCTAGTTTTAATCTGATATAATATCTTTTATAGATGTAAGTTTTTGAAATTTACAGAAACATCTTCAAAAAATTACAATAACTGTCAATTTGCCTTGATAATAGAATAGGTCATGGTTTATAATTTTCTTTTTATGTGTATCATATGCTGATACATAATTAACATATATATTTTTGTATACCAATGTTGCTACTCTTATCAGTACAACAAACAGAAATTATGTTTCTATTTGTCCTTCATAATATGATATAAAATAATTTCAATCTCAGATAATATGAATCGTTCGTATAACCTATGAATAAGACATCTGTTTCTAATTTCAAAAGACTTTTTGATGTAAATGAACAATAACTTTTTAATATAATTTGTATACACAATATAATATGTATTTTAAATGTACACTTGCATCACATTTATAAAGCTTGGTAGTTAAGATCATATCATGAATCAATGCATTCAGCACAGTAATAGCAACATAGCTATATGTTCATATATTAATACTAGTTTCATTGCCATACTAAAATGTGTTTATATTTGCACTAATTTTACATTCACATTAAATCTCATTTCGTTAAATAAATGAGGGAAATGAGGGAAATTAATACACATTTTCCCTTGCCTCTTTTTTGTTAACCTTAATCACTTTTGGGGTATTTTTATTTTTTACTTATATTTTTTAATTTTCAGTCCCAAATTTTAGTGTTTTCCATTCTTGAAAACTTATCTTAGTAAACTTACTTTTCATTTAATCAAAAAAAAATCTAGAGTGATTGAATTTTGTTGCAATTCAGGCCTTGATGGAGTTTGGAGGTGATGCAATGGAGAATGAGGTCTTTCTCCTCCAGCTTGGACCACTCGTCTGCCACCCTGTTCAGCAGGCGGGTCTGAGGGTTCAGGATAGCGGCAGTAGAAAACTCACAGGCAGTCAGGCTTCAGGAGACATCATCTTTATTCACTGAAAGAAGACCGAAGAATGATCCCCAGCCTTCCTCAAACCCTTGCTTTTATTGACAAGAATCAGGTACCACCCTATGGTGGGTGCAGAATACCAAGTAAGGAATAATCCAATATACTATCACCAGGTCACACCCTAGGGTGGATTATAATTATTGATTAGGGAGGATCAGTAACACCACAGGATTTTATATCTTTGGCATCGTTTAAATTTTGAACTTGTAAGATAGCCTTGTTAACTTTTGAATATCTCAAATGCAGAACAATAGCCTATTTAATTTAGGCTTTGTTTCATGAGGAAGCTAGAATAGAATGTTAAATTTTGTAAAATTAGAAGGTACATATGGCTAATATATGTTACTCAAAGTTGTTGTTAGGTACAAGACAGAAAACTGTAATGCTACTAAAATAATTAGCCACCATATTAAACCTTACTAGGCTATGATGCATAGAAGATTAAAAAGCATTTATGAATAGAATTGAGTCTGCAGCTGCTTTGTAGCATTCCATAGAAAATTCACTTGCTATATTGAAAGTTTGGGAAGAACTGCATTTCTCTAGGGCGAATGCTTCTGTAAAATAATTCACATTCACAGGACTTCCCAAATCCAGGGAGCCTGAATTTTCACAACAGTCTTTGAGTGGCAGTACTTAAGCTTCCTATTCCAAAACTAATGATTAATGTATAAGAGTTGTGTAGCTTAATACAATTTTTTTTTCTCCCTGAAGCTTCTTGGATCCTGATTTCAGTAACTGATTTAACATATAAATTGGTCTAAACTTGGCAAAACTCAAGAATATTTAACAGGACACAGATGGTGTGGCAGAAAGCAATATCCAGAGATTTGGTGACTTGTGTGCTCTCTAACCCTCTACCAGCTGCTTTAGCTCAAGTGTGAATAAAGACCTTTTAAGAATCAATGAAAATGTCTTATGTTGTGCCTAAGTATTGCCCACCCAACCAAATTGACACCAAAAACAGAAACAACCATATGGTTTTAAGTGAATTGAAGAAAAGTAGGCTGCAGCTTGATACTTAAGATTAAAAATGTTAAAATATTACTGCTGATTGCTTGCACTTTGGATTCTTCTATGAACATCTGATATGGAAAATAAATAGTTCATCTTATCATACTTGGCAAGAGTTGACACAAAATCACAATCAATGCATTTTTAATTTATTGAAACATGGTGTAACAATTAAAATGAACATTTTCCTAATGACTAGAGATATTCCCTGTGACTTCTTCATCTTGATGAAAATGATGACTGACTGATCATACACACTGATAACATTTAACTTGTGAACTTTGATATCTCTTTATCTATCTAAATACATTTGACAGAAGTTTTTACTTTTATTTGATGATATATAAATTAATCATCTTTTTAAGTACAATAAAAAATACAGGTGATATGCTTAGTATTCTCTTTCCAAAACATAAAAGATATTTTACTTAATCCAGGATTATATATTTTTCTGTGATTTTATTAATCATGAAGAATTTATGTAAATATCTTGCTTTTATAAGCAAGGATTATTAAAAAAGACTTATAAAATAAAGTATGCAGACAATATAAAAAAGTATTAAAGTACTATAAGCTAACATAATTTTTGTTTGATAATTTGAAGAAAAATGCTAAATTTAAAAATTCATTCTTTAACTTATCTCCTTGACATCTCCACCATATATAAAAATGACTAATTTTAGTGGTATATTTAAAACTGTTTTTTGGCATACATTTAGAGGAAAATTATTTTAATCTATTTTCTTCAAGTTCAAAGTTATTGCTTTCTATTCAAAATTGAAATGAATATATTCTATTTTAGAGTAATGAGTCTGAGCCTTATACTTTAAGTATAATAGGTTATATTAGTTAATTATTAATATAACATTAATAATAATTAACATATTAATACAATAGGTTAATAGGCTGAGGTAATGCAACAGAAAATTTTATTTGAAAAAAGTGCAAATAATAAATTAGTTATATTTACTTGGAGCCTTTTATTGTTACATTAATAAAAATAATACTTTAATAAGTATTTGATAATATGACAAAATATAATTAAAAAGGTGATCTGATCTAATAAATGTGGCTAGAGTACCTGAGAAAAGAGAACATAAACTGTTAAATCTTAAATTGTTAATTGGAAATTAGTCAAATGAAGCAATGGTGTTTAGACAGAGAATGGGAAGGAATACTTGGGTTAGTAAAAATTTTTTTTTTGATTTTTAAATTTTTATTTGTTTGTAGTTTAGGTTTTGGGGCCACATCTAGCATCACCCTGTCCTGTAAAACTTTTATAGCTTCATTTATATTCATAAAATGTTAAGAAACAGAGATGGCAAAAATAAAAGTATCATCATCTGCCACTGGAGGAAATTACCATTTTTCAAGTCTGTTTTTTGATAAGATCCTGTTTACAATCCTAAAGCATACTAATTTTATTGGGTTCGAATTCATTGAGGAAGACCATCTAATGTACTGAAATGCTCTCAAGAAGAAGCACTGAAAAATAAATGAATAGCATATATTTAAGTTGGTTCTCTGCATAGTACCAGAACTGATATCCAATACAGTATCTTCAATTGTGGTTACAGGATTCATGTGTTGAAGAATTTAGAAAATAAAATAACACATGAATTTCTGTCATAAACATTTAACATTGGATAAGACAAAGTGAAAAAAACTACACACTTTTATTTTACACTTTAATGTTTAATGAAGGGACATACTTAGATGATAAAAGTACCCTCACTTATTTATTCATCTGAAATGTAGAATGATGATGTTTGAAAAAGCCAGAAGCTGCAAAAATGTTCCCAAACCATTCTGTCAAGTTAGCAAGTTTTATATAAACATGGAACCAGTGAAAACTTATAACATTTCTTAGGCAATGTTTTATTTGAGGATGCAGAAAATTGTGGTTCCCATTATGTTTTTATCTCAATTGATTGTCACATATTCCTAAACAATGATCAAAATTTAAATTTAATAAGTTTAAGCTTAAATAGTATTTTTAGCTACTTTACCACAAGTTTAAAGACATCTTTAATAAAAGAAGTTATGATTCAAACTCACAAGAACTATATGCATATCCAAATATGTATAGCAACTAGAGGAGTTTCATTATAATAGTCTTCTAGTTATGCTAGCTATAAGTAATCACTGCCAGAGTATTTTAATTGCTAATTACATTGCAAAATATTTAAATTATGGGCCGGAGAGATAGCATGGAGGTAAGGCATTTGCCTTTCATGCAGGAGGTCATCGGTTCGAATCCCGGCGCCCCATATGGTCCCCCGTGCCTGCCAGGAGCAATTTCTGAGCCTGGAGCCAGGAATAACCCCTGAGCACTGCCGGGTGTGACCCAAAAACCACAAAAAAATATATATATATTTAAATTATGAATTATAATGTAATAAATATCAATGGAAACTAAACCAATATGTTGTACTATGGTTGTAAATTAATTAAATTTTAAAGAATTTTAAAGGATAGTTGGCAATATAACTAATTTATGTTACTTTTAAGTTGTTTTGTGAGAATTTGCTTTATATAATTTTTAATTGAAGAAGAAAAATTAGAACTTTGAAAAAGCTCTATACAACGCTCTATACAGTAGTAATTAAAATTGTGCATGTATAAAGTGTAAATGCTAACAGTACAATGTAGCTTCAGTAGGAAATCTGACATCCACATGATTGGATATTTTATACAATCAATTATTAGACAAAGTTTTAAATGATCCATATTTAAAAATAATATTTTATAATAATATAATTATAACTATTTCTATGAATATATACACTATCATTAAAGAATAAAGTAAATGCAGGGGTTACTCCTGGCTATGCGCTCAGAAATCACTCCTGGCTACGGGGACCATATGGAATGCCAGGGATTGAACCCAGGTCCATCCTGGGTCAGCCTCATGCAAGAAAAATGTCCTACTGCTGTGCTATCGCTTGATTTTTCTGAGGCACAAGTATGACAGGCATTGTAGTATTAATTTATTTTCTTTCTTTATTTGTATATAGAAAATTCATGGATTGTTAAATACTGCATATAAATTTTATAGTCTTCCACTTTATTGTACAAATATTTTTTTCTAGAAGTTTTTTAGTCTTTAGGATTTTATAAATATAGTATGATGTCATCCAAAACATTGATATCTTGATTTGTTCCATTATTATCTTGATGTGTGATATATTCTTCTTGCCTATTTGTTATGATCAGTTCAACCAGTACTATATTGAATAGAAGTGGTGAGTGTGGACAACTTGTCTTGTACCAGAACTTAGAACAAATAATTTTATTTTTTCCCATTGAGCATAATATTTGCTGTGGGATCCTTTGATTCCCAATTTGAGAGGTTTATAATAAATGTAGCAGAATTTGAAAAATACTCTGCATTTTTTGCTATGATCATTTCATTTTTCTATTAATATGAGGCATTATATTGTTTTATTTATGTATGACAACCATATTTGCATACCCTGGATAGTCCTCTCTCTCTTTCTCTCTCTCTAGTGTCTCTCTCTGCTTTTAGTATCAGGGTTTCTGTTTTTTTATTTTATTTTATTTTTTTGGGGGGGTTGGGTCACACCTGGCAGCGCTCAGGAGTTATTCCTGGCTCTATGCTCAGAAATCACTCCTGTCAGGCTCAGGGGACCATATGAGATGCCGGGATTTGAACCACCGTCCTTCTGCATGCAAGACAAACACCTTACCTCCATGCTATCTCTCCGGCTCCTAGGTTTCTGACTTTTCAATTTTTTTGGAAGAGCCTGAAGAGGACTGAAAGGGAAAAAATGTTACTTGTCTCACTTGTTCTTTATGTTTGTAATTTACTTCTATTTTTATTGCATCATGATCTAAGATGATAGTTGATATAGTTTTATTCACTTAATTTTATGGAGGTATGTTTTATGGCTCAATATATGGTCTATTTTGAAGAATTTATTTTATACATTGGGGGAAGAAAGTGTATTTGACATGTTTGGCATAAACTGTCATAAAACCCCTTTTGTTAAATTTATTTTTCAAATCTAGTTAATACTAGCTTTATAATTTATCTTGGTCATCAATAAAAAGTTGACAAAGTGATTTTGAGTCTCCAATTACTATTGTTTTTATTGATGTCTTTTTTTCAAGTCTGTTTGCAGTTGTTTTAAATAATTAGCTGGTTCCTCATTTGGTGTATATATGTTTAGAAATATTATTTCTTCCTTATACCTTGATATTTAGGAAATTACTCTTTCTGTCTCATAATGACTTTGAGCCCAAAGTCTATGCCATTTAATATTAGTATGTCCACGCCAGCCCATTTAATGTAGTGTTTGTTTGAAGGATTGTCTCCCAACCTTTGACTTTGAGACCATATTTGCTCTAACTATTCAAATCAGTTTCTTTGTTCCAGTACCATGCTGTTTTGATTATTATGGCTTTATAGTATAGTTTCAAGTTAGGTAAGGAGATGCCACCCAGCTTCTTGTTTTTCAATATGTGTTGGGCTATACTGGGTTTTTTGTTATTCCAGATGAATTTTGTGATTGATTGTTCTATTTCTTTAAAGAATGGTGTTTGAATTTGGATAGGGATTGCATTAAATCTATATAGTAGTTTGGGTAGGATAGTCATTTTGACTATGTTAATTCTACTTATCCATAAGCATGGGATATTCTTCCATTTCTTTAGATCCTCTTCAATTTCTTTCTGAAGTGTTTTGAAGTTTTCCTGGTATAGGTCTTTCACTTCCCTTGTAAGGTTGATTCCTAGGTACCTGATATTTTTTGATACTATTTTAAATGGAATAGATATTGGATTCAATTGTCTATCCATTTTGCCACTCAATTTTTTAATTGATTAATTTTACATTGATATTGAGATATACTATTGACATGATATTTTGTACTATCTTTCTATAAAAGTTCTGTGTGTATGTGGTATTTATTTCACCTTACAATATCCCTTTCAGTTCTTTTAAAGTTGTTTATATGTCTGTAACATTCCTGAGTTATTGTTTTTCTATGTAGCTGTGTATCATTTCGTGAAGTCTAAATGCATGTCTGGGTGGGTGAGACATTCTTTTTATTGATTTTTTTATTTTTAGAATATTTCATTAAAATCTTTTGTCTGAAGTATAGTTTGTGATAAATCAGCAATAAATTGTATGAATATTTCTTTGTTTATAATTTTCTTTATTGATCTTGTTACTTTCAGTGTTCTAACTATAACTATATATTCATCATTTTAACTAGGATGTGCCTCAAAGTATTTTTATTTACTTTTCTTTAATTTCATACTCTTGGGCATTTGGAATGTGAGTGCAAGCATTTTTCATATTTTGGAATTTTTTAGTAGTGGTGTCTTTGACTGCTATTCCTGCATATGGTCTTATTTCTTCTTCCTGGCTGTTCGAGACCCCAGTTATTCTTAGGTTGTTTGGTTGAATTTGTCTCAAACTTCTATTGCCACTGTTCAATTATTTTGAGCATCTACTGTTCGTTTATTTTTAAGACTTTTCCATTTTCTGCTATTGTCTGGCAGTGTTATAAAGCTATCTTAAAGCTCACAATTCTTTCCTCAGCCCTTGTTATTCTGCTATTGAAGCCTTTTTTTTTTTTTTTTTTTTGGTTTTTGGGCCACACCCGGTGACGCTCAGGGGTTACTCCTGGCTATGCGCTCAGAAGTCGCTCCTGGCTTGGGGGACCATATGGGACGCCGGGGGATCGAACCGCGGTCCGTCCTAGGCTAGCGCAGGTAAGGCAGGCACCTTACCTTTAGCGCCACCGCCCGGGCCCTGAAGCCTTTTTTTTTATGGGAATATCTGACATATATTTTATTGCAACATCTAGTAAAAGTTAATGCTGAACACAATTTAAAAAATAAAATGCAGAGCTTAAATACACTTACAAAATAATCAAATAATTTGACTTTTTTTCTTTTCTTTTTTTTTTTGATAATACAAGGATAAAGCACTTGTTTTTGTAGAAAGTCAATAACCAATTTGACCCCTTATATTACATATGGGCCCACAAGCAGCACCATCAAGGGTTATCCTTTTTTTTTTTTTTCACAGTGAGTCAAAAATTTGTTCTTTTATCTAACTACTTTGGTACATACATCTCTAACATAGTTTTTATCTAAATAGCCTTTTTTTGGGATAGAATTCCCCATAATTATATCCAGCATGACATAGGCTTATTTATGATAAGAGCCAGAAAAATCAAATGAATGTTTTGCTAGACTATAAGCCAGCACCACTACAGCCTACGGACTTGAGTTTCTTTTTTTTTTTTTTCATTTTCTTTCAGGGGGGATTCCCATCGCCAAATTGTCCTCCCTACACCTCCGTTTCTGTCCTACCTCCCATTTCCTTTTCCCTCACCCCAGGGTGGCTAGAATATGTGGTCCCCTCTGTATCCAACCCACTACTTAGTAGTCTTGCACCTGTTTGGTCTTGATGCCTCCCTTATTTCCCCCTCTAACTGGAGGCAGGACTAGTTAGTTCAAGTTGCATGGTTTTGTTTGAAAAAAAAAAGAAAAATAATAAACTGGGGTAAGAATCTAATACCCCGAAAATGGGCGGAGTCCTTCTAAAGGCTCTCATCATCAATTTGGGAGATGGAGAAAAAGAAGGTGAAACACTCCACTAGTACCAAAAAAAGTATTAAATATCCAGTGAGGGCTCCAGCTATATCGATAAGCACCTCAAAGAACAGACAAAACAAACAAACTAACAAAAATAAAAAACAAAAACTAAAACAAACAAACAAAAATCACGCCATGGTGTTGGAGACAGTGTCCTGTCAGAGATCAATTTTTCTGTCTTCTGTCTTTATCTAAAAGCTGCCTATGTGCAGTTTCTACTGTGCGTCCTTGAGCTAACTGGAAAGGTATTTCACAGCTGAAGGAGATTCTCTTTGAAGCCAGAGAGAAAGTAAACACCCTGATGCCATTTCCAGATTTAGGCTACTCCCTTTAGCTTCTTTCCCGAGTTAATGGCTATGCTACAAAAACTTGCCCCTTCACAAACTGCTGTTAGTTCCAGATAAGTGAGCTGCAGACCCCACTTTAGAGTCATAGGGCAATCCTTTGAAAGCTGCTGACTTGGGAATGATTGTAAAATTGTCACCCCTTCTCCCTCCCCTCTGGAATGATTTACTGCCTTTGTTCCATGGCCTTCGCGCCAAAAAGTATGATTGACATGTCTTTTTACCTGCCCATTTCTCCTCCTCTATATAAGAGATGCTGGACCCCAATAAAGGTCACCTTAGACCGGTTATATCACCTGAGGTCATTATTACTAACCTCTCTCAGATTTTTTACAGGTGTGGTTATTCTTCTGACCCAGCCAAATAAAGGTGCGGACGTCCAAGAGCCTCCCAGCCGCTTCCCGCTGGCCGGGCCCCTTCGGGGGGCTTATAGGACCCCGCACCATGGTCTTGAATTAAGAAACATGGTATAGCACATAACGAAAGAGAAGAAAGGAAGAAAGAAAAAAAAATAAATATAATTGGGGACAACACTTTCAATAATCGCACCCAAACAGAAAAATCAACCAAAATAGATAAATAAATCAAAAATAATAATAACAATAATAAATAAAGGTAATATATATATTTATATAAAAAATAACCAAGATTTTGTGCTTTTTGTATTTGTTTTTTCCCTCCTGCCCTGGCACAGTAAATATTGGGGTCATTTGAAAAGGAATTCACTTGGCCTAAGAGATATGGGGTTTCTCTCTTGGAGTATGCTCTTGGAGCATACTCTCTTGGAGCATACTGTCATGGGATCAACTCTAGACTTTGCTCATGATCAGGATCCTTTACTTTCCCTATAGTGTTTTTTTTTTTTTTGGTGTGTGGAAGACTTCTGCTCTATGTTTAGAGGTCTCAGTATCTGCACAGATCCTGAGGTGGGACTTATGATGAAGTCAGTCTTTGTGGTTCTAGAGGTTCTGTTACCTCAGTGTCATTTTAATCCATCTTCTGTGGTTGGTGATCTTGGTCTTTGCACTGAACCTAGGGTGGCACCTAGGATAGCGTCTTTCTTTGTGCTTCCAAAAGCCCCATTCCGTTACAATTGTCTCTGCCGGACCTTTGGGACTGGGGATCATGATTATTGTGCAGGTCATAGTTCAAGCCCTAAACTAGGGCTTTTTTATTGGTCCCAAGATGTATACAATCTGGTTGTGGTTCTTGCAGCCAGTCATCTGCAAATCCCGATCTTGGTTTTTGGACTTACCAAAGGGTGCCAAGACTTCTGGTTTTGTCTTGTCGTTAGTTGGTAAGGTAGGCTAATCTGCTCTAAGGTCAAGATGTTCGCATTTTCCTCGTTGTCAGGATAACATGTTAGAGCTGGGCCTTGTTGTTAGTCCCGCCGTATCAAGGCTGTCCCGGATAAAGTTTGTTTCCTGCAGCTGCTGTGAAGAGCTGTGCCGTTTCTATGTCGGGGATCCAGGGTTCAAGTCTGAGTAAATGGTATCTAATCACCTGAGGTCTAAGTTGATTCCACATGACATATTTTCAAGGCAGGAGATATCCCCATATTGTAAACAACTATGAGTTCCTATCTCTAGTAGATAGGAGCTCTTTTTTTTATATATATGTAAGATTTCCCCTTTACTTAGTGTGCCTTTGCAGGGGGAAGTGGTGCTACATTATAATGTCTGTATATTTGTGGGTCTGTATATTTGTGGGTGCAATATTCATTCACTTTAATCAAAAGAGTTAATGAATGTTAGCTGCATTTTATAAGTATATACTAGTGTACATATTATGTAAATATAGTTTGAGTCATGATAGCATCTATAGGTAACCCTTGACACTTTGAACATAGCGTTATGGAGGTGAGAAAGAAGAAAAGCCATATTAAAGATTATGATTAAGACAGCCACCCACCCAGTTTCTGCATTTGGCCAGTCCAATAGACTCAGTCTATTCTCAAAGAGATGTAAACCAAGACATGAAAATTCATGTGTACACTGACATCAGAACTGAAAGGATAGTTGGTTCATGATTCTGTCCTGCCAAAGCCTAGCCAACTAGAATTATCATCTACAATAGCCTCATTAATAATGGTCTAGTTTTGCCAATTAATTACTGATTCCTGTAAAACCAACCAAAACCAATCAGGTCTACCCATATTTAAGCTGATTATCACCAACACTTTGTCAGAGTGAGTGGAATTATCCCTCTCTGTTTTCTCCCTCCCCAGTCTTTTTGTAATTCCCAAATCCCTAGTAGCCAAATCCTTCAAAAGCCACATTATAACCCACATAGTTTAGAAATCCTAAATTATATGAATATGTAACAGTTCCAAATTTTTCAAAACTGTCATCCCAGTAGGAACACACCAATTTAGAAGTTTAATATGGATTCAAGGTCATCAAATGTTCAGAAACAAAACAAACAACATAAAGATCAGCTAGCAACAAATTGCTTAGTAAACCTTCTGAAAATGACTTAATGGTTGTTAGGTGAGAATTAAAATAATTTTCACAAATTTTCTTTTGGCTGTAAATTAAAATGTAATTGTATTAACATTTACATGTAAACAAGCAATATAAAATATATCATTCTGTGCCTACCTACAAAGAAGGCAGGCTGGATATGGGTAGGAATTTTGGGACAATGGTGGAGCAAGTTTTTCATTGGTAGTGAGATTGATGTGAGACTATAAAGTGACATAAACAAATGTATTAGAAGCATCTATAAAATGGTCTTTAAATAAAGAATTTATAAAAAATAATATGCTTGAAATAGATCAGAATAATATAGGATGTAAAGAAAAGTAAAGAGCAAATGTAAAAAGGAAAATATAAACAATATGATAATACATACTGTTAAATGAAGTTATGTTTAACCTGATATAAAAATTAGAAACAGGGCTTGGTAATAGTAAAGTGCTTACAACAATTTCTTAGCATGCACTTAACCCAGATGTGATTTCCAGAATCATATTGCCCCTAAGAATCCCTTCTTTAAATCTTGGGGTCTCCCATAGTTATTCTAGATACTTCCAGTGTTGCAGGGCCTGAGTAGTATATTCCTAGGTGGTCCTTGCATGGAATCATTGGCTTGTCTGCCATTAAAGTATTAGTGAGGCTCCTTGATCTTCTGAAAAGCAAATTTGGTGAGCCACTCACTAAAAGTCAATAAAATAAGATCTTGAGAGATATTTCAATGGATTGAAAATAGGCTTTGCAAGTAGAGGCCCATGTTGAATACTCAAAACCAACTGATTCTATTAGAACTGATGAGAACAAACCTCAAGAACGGAATAGAGATTGGACCCTGAAAACTTCAGGAAGTGGGTCCCTAAACAATAACAACAAAACATTAAAATCATGAATATGAGAAATGAGTTAGAAAGAAATTCTAACTATGTTTCCAAATTATCCAGACTAAATTTTCCCCTAAACATGAGCTTTTCTGCATTTCTGGGAGAAAGTAGTACAACAGAAAAAAATAGAGGGGTGGAGGTATATGCAGAGGAAGAAATCAATAGGTATGTTCCTAATATGTAAACCTTAATTGCCTATGTGATGATATGCTAGAAATTTGTGATTAAATCATAAATAATACTTTAGTTAACTCATGCTGTTACATAGATACACTTTATTACATAAGGCTTGTATTGTGCTAAATGGGTTAATCCAGTAGTCTGTCACCAGGCCAGTATTTCCTGGTTAATATTTTTCTTTAGCTCTTTTTCTCTTCATCAGCAAATACTGAGCAATGAAGCACAAAAATTGCATATGGTCTCTCTTATTTTTAATATGCAAATATATGCCGCTGCTATTTTATTTATCGTCCTTTTATCTGAAAGCTATTGAGATCATCTTTTGAAGTAAATCAGTTATATATTGAATAATGACCTTCCAATACTTGTTTTTAATTAAAAATAACTGTATACCCAGCTATAAAGAAATTGATGTTTTTACAAGATCTTAAGCAAGACTGTTCATTTTTCCTTAGATAATGTTATTAAGTCAGAGAGAAAAAAGAATATAAAAAATGCATTTTAACAATAATGAGTTTTTTAAGAAATCATTCTATATATGAAACCTCTTATTTCATCAATGAATTAATATACTATCCTATGAGACAAGGTCTTTAAACCAATTATATAAGGTTAATTGTGTAAATTAGCATAGCTAATATGATAGCAACAGCACTAAATGGTGAATAATATGTTATCAAACTGAATTCAAGCGATTTGTTTTAGTTCATTTACGAATAAAAGCAATCTTCTTGAAATATTTAAATAAAGTAATCAGTATTTATAAGTATTTGGCTTTTGAGATTAAGAAGATGTACAGATGAATCATGTTATTTGTTCTTTTTTTTTCATTCTTTTATATAGTGAATCACAATAGTATTTATTGAAATAAACTTAAAGATGTGAAGGGGGAATTTACCTGTTCAGGAGGAGCATCTGCTTCTTCAGAGTTGAAAAATCTGAGAATGGCTTTTAAAAAAAGATTATATAGAATTTATCCAAGTTCTTGTCTCCTGGATTTCTTTGCATCCATAAAAGTTATTTGAGATTCTCCTCTCCACAGTTCTCCATCTCCATAAAGCTCCAAAGTTATTTTTTGAGAGCTATGGTTTTCAAAACTTTGGGCTACTTCAGAACTAGGAAATGCCTTTTTAAATTTGATTATTTCTCAAAATCTTATTAGTAGGCCCATTTCGTAAATCTGTCTGCAACATTTCAATCCTAAAGTTTTCACCCCATAAAATCATTAAGAGGTATATCAGTGAAGGTATAGCTTCTGTAATTAGTGCTGAAAAAAATGTCATAAACCTTACCTGCATCAATTTTTGTGCTATAAATTTCTTACCAGTAACAATGGTTTAAAGTTTTTTTAAATTAAAATTGCTAGTGACATAATACAAGAGCTTCGTCAATTTTCTAGCAAGTTGTCACATCCTGGCTTGATGTCTATCTCTGTATATTGGTCTCCTAATCACCTCTAGAGATAAAATTTGAGAATAATTTTGTTGGGGCAAAACTAAAAATAAATGAAATTAAACAAAATCTCTAGCCAAGTTTTGAGGTGTAGGAAGCAAATATAAAGAATACAATGCAGAAATTAGAATGATAAAATATTACTTTCTGCTTGAGTTCTAAGTCTTGTTTAGTTTTTCTAAATATGATAATAAAATCCTCAAGATACTGCATATACAAAAAAAAGACAATTAGGATTTTTTTCTGTTGGCTACACTTTTTTCTACTTCTGGACCCTTATCATGCATTTCCATTTAGCAATAGGAGATAGATGTGTATATCTCATTGTTCTCTCCTTGATTTTATTAGCCCCTTATTATTTTACTCTCTTCTTTATCTAATTTTAGTTATTGCTTTCTCTTTCCAATACCCTAGTTTTTTCTATTACGTTCTTTGTATTCATTCTTCATTTTCTTCTTCTGTTCATCTTTATTCTCTTTAACTTATTAGAATTATTTTTATGGCTATCCAATATGTGGTAAAACAAACCATTCTATTATGAATAATTGTATGTATTTCTGAAAAAATATATAAATATAGATTTTTAAATATATATTTTTTTCATCAGGGTGTGAATGGTGTTGGTGATTAAGATCTCAAGAAGGATTAAGAGAGGAGGTAGCACTCCTAGTGATTTCAGGTAAATAGATCATTGGGCTAATGCAAGGTACCAAGGATTTGGTGCTATTTAGGACCTGTGATGCTAGGAATTTACCAAGCCAACTCCTGGAGTGTCCAGGAGTCTCCAGGCCCATACTCAGCAGTACTCTAAGGTCTACAGAGTTACTTCATGATGCCTGAGAAAATAAGTAGTGCAGGGGATTATATAACATTCAAGACAGGTATGTGTCTGTATTCCTTTAAAACCTCTTAAATATCAGTTATTAATTTATTTGCTACCAATAGACATGTTTGGGTTGTGATTTCTTGATTAGAATGCATCTCTTGCCTCTGAAAATGAGGCTTTGATGAATATATTTCATTCAAATCTTTATTTTATTTTATATAATCCTGAAACGTCCACACATTATTATTAACTATTTGCAGAAATACACAGCATATAAATTATATTTATTGACAAGGCAAGCCCGCTGAATTAAAATTAGTAACTATTATATGATTACTTTACACATACTTTTTTTCATAGAGGCAGCTTTATCTCCTGATGAGTGCATTAATTATATCACTCCTGTCACCAAAAATCTAGCAATATTCTTCACTAAAGAAATGAATAGATTATTTACATTTACAAAGAAAAGTAACTAAATAGGAAAAGGTAAGTTCTGTGTAAAACTACATTTCTAGATGATACCAATAACCTGAGAAATATGTAAAGAAATATATCAGAAATTTTGTTCAGAAATAAATCAGAGTATATGAGAAATATATCAAATATTTGATAAGTCTTAAAAAATGATTTTTCTATCAATAAAAGGAGACTTAATTATTGATATATATTGAGGTATAAAATGTGAGCAGGTCACAAGTTCAGATTTCAAGTGAGAAACAAATTATTTTATATAAGAGAAAATAAAAGTAATCTTTTGTAATTTAAAAATAAATGACACAAGCAATAAAAATAAATAAAAGCAAAACATAGTCAAATGCTTTGTATTATAATATGAATAAACTGAAAACTATTGAGACAAAATAACAGTAAATATTTTGTCATGATTTTATCTTATGATAAATATTTGCTGATGTGTGAGGGAAAGAAAAAGACTACAAATGGGAGGAAACCTTTTTGTATTACCACATTTAAAGATTTTTATTTGAGGGGCTAGAGCAGTGGCACAAGTGGTAGGGCATTTGCCTTTCATGTGCTAACCCAGGATGGACTGTGGTCCCCAAGCATCCCATTCGGTCCCTCAAGCCAGGAGCAATTTCTGAGCACATAGCCAGGAGTAACCCCTGAGCATCAACCGGTGTGGCCCAGAAAGCAAAAAAAAATATTATTTGATAAAGTACTAGAATGTTTTTGGATTAAAAAAATAACCTCTATCATGACATGGTACATCCTCAACACACCATATTTTATATTTCCTTGCCTCTACCCTAATTACTGTTCTATGCTATCTCTTAAACACATTCTATAAACATTGAACTATATTTGCTCCTAAAAATCTTTAAACATGACCATTAGAGTTGGAGCAGTAGAACAGCAAGTAGGGTATTTGCCTTTCATGTGGCTAAACTGAGTTGGATTTCATCACCCCAAATGATCCTGTAAGCTCAACAGGAGTAATCCCTGTGTTCAGAAGCAGAGTAACCCTTGACCACCACTGAATATTGCCCAAAATTCAAATAAATAAATTAATTAAACACTATGATTATGATTCTGTTAAAAGAGGAAATTCTGTAACATACCCATCACACATAGTAATTGCTTTTCACTGATAATTTGCATTATCCAGTGCTTTATATTCTTCATAGTTTAGAGAGATGCATTTTCTCCCTAAAAGCTTTATAAATTATTATTTTTCTTTCAGTGATGCTCAGGTGTTACTCATGGTTATGCATTCAGAAATCGCTCCTGGCTTGGGGGACCATTGGGGACTGTGGGAGATCGAACAGCAGCCCTTCCTAGGTCAGTTGCATGCAAGGCAAATGCCCTACCGCTGAGCCACCGCTTTAGCCCCTGATTTTTTTATTATTTAGTAAAATAATTTCTGTTATTTTATGTCACTATATTTTTTCAGTGTCCATTTGGCTATGCCAAACTCTCTCCTTGAAATTGGCAATATATTGATACTCTAATTTATTAGAATTTTCACACATAATTTTTATTTTTCATCAAGCTATTTAGTTTCCAATTTATGCTGATTCTATCTTGTATTTACTGTGATCCATATTTATTTAATAGCCTGCCTAATTTCACTATTTATGTATTTATTCTAAATGATGTTTTCCAATAAAAGAAAGGATGTTATCTTTTAATAATATTTTTTAGATTCCTAGACAATATCTCCATTTACATGATATCAATTAAAAGTTATCACAGAGCCATACCTAATAGCAATAAAATCAATGATGGTAAGTGTTTTTTACTACAGAGAGCATCATGCTGAAAGACAGAAAGCTGGTATGCAGAATGAGAATGGATAATACATAAGCAACCAATAGATTCTTTGATGCTTCCTACTTTCACATCTCAAAGAGATTACACAAAAGATATTTATCATCTCTTAGAAAAACCCTAGCTAGTTTAAGATTTAACTATTTTCACCATAAGCACATTTTGATTCTCATACACAGACCCTTTATTTTACTGAAGCAGCATGTTTTCCTTCAATTTGCATTTAAAGTCTTTAGTTCTGAGACTTCCATTTATTCACAAGTCAAATGTAATCATGTTTTACATCCACATTAATACAGCAACTTGTATCGATTTATTTGAGATATCCCTGTCATAGAATAACACATTAATCCTTAATCCACTTCCTGAACCCCTTTCTTTTACCTTGATACTCAACTATTATCTCCTTTAACTTCCTTAACAAAATAAGTCCCTGGAGATTGCAACCTTTTACATCTGTATAGGCATAGGGAATTGATGTTACAATAACAAAATTTTTTAGTCCTTATTGTTGTGTATGTAAATATTTTAGGGGATTATTATGTTACTGACCCTACCCTGATCGGTGATTGTGCCCTACCCTAGGGTGTGACCTGGCATTCTGTCCCCACCCTAGGCTAGTACCTTATTCTGCTTCCACCATTGGGTGGTATCTGACCCCACCATTGGGTGGTACCTGATTCTGGGGGATAAAAACAAGGGTCTGTGAAAGGCTAGGGGCTTTTTGCTGGAACTAAGGCTGAGACCTTGGACTTCAGTCTTAAGCACCGAATAAAGCCAATATTTCCACAAGCTCGACTGTCTGCAAGCTGTTTACCCACCGTTTCACCTCAGAACCGTAGGCTGGACGGGGTGGCAGATGCGTGCTCGGAGTTGGAGGGGAAAGACCTCATCCTCCATCCCTCCATCAGTCAACCTCTTCAGGGGCTGACTTGCAACACTTACATTTTGCTTTTCTTCAAGTATATATTGTCTTTCAAAGCCATTAAATACTACTCAGCATTTCAGTTCAAATATTTACTCTGTGCAAAGATTTTTCTATAGTTATAAAATACTGATTTTGATGAGGGCTTTCTGTACACAGCCATTTTACTTACCTGTTTCAGAGCTTTGATGAGACCCTCGTGCTTTAATTGTCTGGGATATCCCTAGGGGAAAAAAGCCAAAATAAATTTCTTGAATTAACTAAGATTATATATGCCACAGCCCATTTCTCAGGTTAGCACAAAGCTGGCAATGAACAGTTTCAAGTTCTCTAGAAGAAAAAAAAAATAATTGAACTGTTGAACATGGTCTGTGTTTTCAGAATGGCTGCTGGTAGATTGGATTCTCTTGATTATATCAGGGAAATAACATGAGTGATTTTCTTAAATTTTTCTAATCACAGGTTTTTTGTTTTTTTTTTGTCTAGATGAAAAATGGTGAGGACTTCAGAAATACATCAAAGGGGATAGGAACAATAGTAAAGTGGGTAAAATTCTTGTCTTGCATGGAGACTGACATGAGTTTGATCTCTGACATTCTATATTTTCCCTAAAATAACTGAGTATACTGCCAGAAGTACAGGAATAAGCCCTGAGCATTGTCACATATGGAAAGAAAAAGAGAATATCTCACATTCACTATTGTGTGTGTAATTTTGTTTGTGTCTGTGTATATATTTTGGTTAGTTTTTAGACTTTGTATGTTTAGAACCCTTATACGTTAAGAAAATTTTTATAATTTTTTTAAATTTTCATAATTTTTTATTTAAGAGTTTCTTACACTCATTAAGAAGCTAGCTTTTAGATGTCTTTTGGGAACTGAGACCAAGAGAGAAATTGTAACTAGCATATAAGTTAGAAATAAAACCTCAAGTATTTTTCTTGATTGCTGCAGATTTTTTTGTATGAACCCAGCTCATGATGATTAATAAAGGTAAATTTGCTTTTTCAGGCTTATTCTAATACACGTACAGCAATAAAAACAAACATAAAAAGCACTCTGCTAGCCTACATCAGGAAGCCCATGTGCCCCACATGCGGAATTCAAGACACATATTGAAGAGTCTATAATGCAGATGCCAGCCTCTTGTGTCTTGTAGGTGCATCTATTCACTGCCTGCCCAGTTCACTGTCACAATGCTGTATGCCACTTCTATCTGGCTGCACTGCATCTGGAAACCAAGCACCACCAGTGGCCTAACAAATCCTAAACTGGGCAGGTACTAGAGCATTTGAGAAACTGTTCCTTCTACCCCAATACTAACAATTTATAGTTTTGGTGTCTTACCTCAAATAACTCCACAATTGTTTTCTATGAAAATGGGATCACTAATTTCTCTCCTGTATATAGACTGAAATAACAAGTTAGGGGACTGACATTGTTAGATTAACAGGTTATAAAGAGTAACAGTGTTCTGAAATAAAAAGAAATGGTTCAGGGCTGGCAAGGTGGCGCTAGAGGTAACGTGTCTGCCTTGCAAGCGCTAGCCAAGGAAGGACCGCGGTTCGATTCCCCAGCATTCCATATGCTCGCCCCCCAAAGCCAGGGGCAATTTCTGAGCGCTTAGCCAGGAGTAACCACTGAGAATCAAACGGGTGGATTATAGAGTTTTCATACACACTACAAGTTTCCAAGATGACATTCAATGCCAACCTTTCTGAATAGTTTCATTAAAACAATATACAAATTTACTCTGAAACTATATGTACAATTTTCTACCAAATTCTGCCAAATTTCTATTAAATTTGCACACTTATTTCCTTATATATTTATTTATGTAACTTATTGTTATTCTTTTAAAATTACATATATATGTTTTCAATGAGTAAATGTCCCATGTAAAATATAATGTCCCAGAATCTCAAGAGTCCTGCTTTCAGAAACTTACTGGTTTTGACTTAGGTGCTAGACTGTACTTTTCACAGCTTCTTTTGAAAATTCATGTGCCATGTCCTATCAATGTAAGATATGAACAAAAATAATATAAGTGGTTTGAGTCCCAGGACTATAATATTATACTCTTCTCTCATTTTATTTCTGATACTTAAAATATAGTTGTGATGGTAGTCATTCAGTATTTTAGCGAAGTTAGTGCTATACAGATGGTGAAAGAACAAGAACAACTTAGTATATGGGACATTTTGTTGATGTTTTGAGTTGCTTTAACTTGCATTTGAGTACTATCTATCCTCATATCTAAAAATGTATATAAAAATATTATTTAGTACAGTGTATATTGCAGCCTCTATCTTATATTGTGTCAGTGATTCCCAAAATGAGCTTCTTCATGTACACATTTTTTATCCCTTATGTAAATTAGAATATTCATAATGTAACATCAAGACAGAATAACTTTATCTTCTTAATCATTGATTTTGCTACATTTTTATATTATTATAGATCTTACTATGAAGATTTATTTTAGCAGTTATCTTTTGCAGCATAACAAGTTGTCACAAATTCCAAGCTTACATAAACATATTTATGATTTTACATTACTGCAGGGCAGGATTCTACATGTGATTTAGCTCATTTCTAAGATTCCAGAGCTCTCACAGACTGCAATGAAGTTTATTCAAAGTTTTGGCATTTAAATATTTATATTTATTTCTCTCAATATTTTATATAGATACTATCCAGTGTTTTGGAAGTACTAAGTTCACTTTAGTCAATTGGATTTAAAATTTCCTTTATTTACTTCTTCTTTGTCAGAGATCATCGTTAATTTCTTGTAAGTATAGATGTTTCCTTATAGGTATCTTTTACATATATATACCTTATATTGCTAGCTTATAAAGTGGTTTTATGGCTTCATCAAATTGAATAAATGAGTGATGACAAAGAAAAAAAGTGAACCAAAAAAATTAAGTCAGAACAAACATCTTATTTACATCGAAATATTAGGTCTATGAGAAAAACAAATTATTAGATGCAGCCTACTTATAAGGGGTATTTACAAACATGTCAAAAATTTCTAACAATGCTTTTTATATAAAACGTTTTTTGCTGTATTCTGACGAATATATATATATATATTCATATATATATACATATATGTGTGTATATCATGTGATATTTGCAATTGCAATTAATTGTGATAGGAAAGTGATACAATATACTTTTTATAAATATTATAATCTCCTGTTTGTCATAAAAAGTGCGCAAATACAAAGCTTTTATTTTCATGTTTCTAGACTTCCAAATAGCAAGGAAAATATATAAGTAAAAATAATGTTGATATAAATATAATCATATAAGAATTTTAATAATGAAAATTAAGTTATATAAAATATATATTGTTAAAGAAACTGAGCCAAAGAAATGTATGCACATAGCTATTCATTTGGAATAAACTTAGATGACCAAAAACAGAAGACTGGAACATGAACATATGGTACATGAGTACAATGAAATACTACAGAGCTATAAGTATTGATGGATTAATGTAATTTGCTAAAATATAGATGGATGGAACTGGAAGATATTATATTAAATTAAATAGGCCAGGAGAAGAATAAATACAATATTATATCATTTATATTTGGTATCTAGAATAATTGCATGAAGTACCACAATGGTTTAAATGGGAGTGCCTCATAGTATAGTGAGAATGAAGGAAATTGAGTGGAAGAGAAAAAACACAAATATGAAATAATGAGGGTCAGAGTTCAAGTGGCCTCAGGTGCATTGTAGTATAAAAAAAAGAACAGAACTACATACCCAATCCAAAGTCAACAACAATGAAATCACGAGACACAAACAATCAAAAATTAAAATGAGCCTGTTTGGCTGGCAGGATAGGGGGTTGTGGCATGGGATGCCTTCTGAAAACATTGGTGAGGGAGGTCAACACTTGTATTGGGATTGCCCTGTTATATTGTATGTCTGACACTCAACAATGAAGAGCTTAGTAAATCACAATGGCTTCCATAATATATATATAAGCTATATATATTAAATCTAATATATATAAATCTTGCTTTAAATTTAAGTATTCAATGTTTTGTTGTTGTTTTTTTTTTGGTTTGGTTTGGTTTTTGGGTCACACTGGTGGTACCCATGGGCTACTCCTGCCTCTACTCAGAAATCTACTAGCAGCCACTGGAATGCCAGAATTTGAAACATGTCTGTCCTGGATCGACTGCATGCAAGGCAAATGCCCTACCATTGTACTATCTCTCTAGCCCCAGTATTCAAAGTTTTATTCCATTTTTAAGTATTTAAATACTCCACGATGTTTTCTTTTTTACCTCTTGACTTTTCCTAAAGAATAGCATTTTCTCATCCCTAAAAGTATTATTTATTTACTTTGCTATAACTATGTTTATTACTAAAAATGTATATTCAATTCAATTCAAATACAACAAAACATTTTTAACTTACTTTATCTGACTTTGAGTGACAAAGGAAGTTTTAGCTTCTATGTTTCTTACCAACTGTACATAATTATATATACACACATATATTAGTAATATTATGCCCCAAATTCTTGGCAAATGTAAAAGATTTTACAAACACATATTTTTTTGTTTTTTTGGGCCACACCCATTTGATGCTCAGGGGTTACTCCTGGCTAAGCACTCAGAAATCACCCCTGGCTTAGGGGGACCATATGGGATGCTGGGGGATCGAACCGCGGTCCTTCCTTGGCTAGCGCTTGCAAGGCAGACACCTTACCTCTAACGCCACCTCTCTGGCCCCAACAAACACATTGTTAATTAACCATATTACATTATTTTATATTAGGTTATATTTAAATGTACACTATACATTATATTATTTTCAATGTAAATGAAATCTCTAAAAATATGAAATAGCACTGCATTAACATTCTACCCTTTAACTTAACATTTATGCACAAACTTTTTGATACAAACACCAACATTATATGTATAATTTTTTGCACCTAGTATTTGATATTGTTGTGTTGTTGTTTGGGGATCTATACCTATTCTGCTCAGAGTTTCTTTCTGCCTCTGTACTCAGGGATTACTTGGAGTTGGAGACCATGTGGATTGACAGTGATCAAGCCTGGGTTAGCTGATTGAGTTATCCACAGTACTCTTTTCATCCCACAATCTGTGGCTATTTAACTTACTAGAATCTAATGGTCATTCTCATTTCATCATTGAAAAATATTCTTGTACAGAAAACCAGCAATTTTAATGTTTTCTTCAGTTTTTGGTGTGTGTGTGTGTGTGTGTGTGTGTGTGTGTGTGTGTGTGTGTGTGTAGTGGTATTACTCCAATATGTGTTCAACTACTCTTAGTGATCATTAGCCAAACGGGTAATAGTTTAATTCTAGAACTTGAAAGTGTGGAGGTCCTGAGGTAATATAGATGTTCAAGTAAATCTTGAAAGCCCTGGGCCCGTGGAGTCACATCTGGTTATGCTCAGAACTCTATGTTGCACAGAAGATCTAACCACTGTAATATATTCTGAGATTTGCTTCTGATCTTGATTATTTCACAAGAATATCATGTTGTTAACCACTGTTTACTTCTGAATATTTTCTTGCATATATTTGTACATTTTAATTTATTTTATTGTCAGGCATATTCTATTCTCCTAAATTAGAATTTTTTGAATTAAGTATCTCAATGACATGATATACAGTGAAAATGTATTGCACTGGTGAAGTTGAATGGATAATCTCATCAAACTTGAAAAAAAAGAAGAAAAAGAAAAGAAAGAGAAAAAGAAGAAAGAAGAAAAAGAGAGAAAGAAGAAAGAAGAAAGAAAGAAAAAAGAAAGAAAGAAGAAAGAAAAAGAAAACTTCAAAGAAAATAAAAGGAATTACCAGTCTATTCAGAGAAAAGTGTCTGTAAAACACCCTGGTAACATACCATGTGAAATGAGCAATAAGTTAAAATGATAATCTTAAATATCTAACTTTCTCTACCCTCATCAACATAATTTCAATTTCAGTTGGAATTGCTCTGTATATAATAGCTTATTATATCAATGAATTTTAGTATGATTGGTCCACTTTCTTTTTCAATTACCAAATACCTAAACTTTTACTTAATATTGATATAATTTTTTACTAATAATGCAGTTCTAATTTTTGTATGAATTCTGATTGAAAATACTTTTGTTACATAGTTAAGAATGCTCATATTATCTTTCTCCCAATGAAAATTCATCTTCTTTGATTATGTTTCTCTTTTATTAGCAAGACAACAAGGAAGACATAAGTGTAAAACTAATCTATTTACAATACTACTAAAAGAAAGAAGAAAAATATGTTATTTTTGCGTTAATGGAAAATTGGAGGCAATTTTACTAATAGTCTCAGTTGGAATCTTCAGATAAGAAACATAAAAGGAGGTCGTAACAATTTCTTAGGCTTGCCTATTGATTTTATGCTTTTGGTGGCAAATATCTAATTAGTATTCAACAACATATGCTTCAAACCAGCCCTGGTCAATGGGCCTAAAATAGGAGGAAGACAGACTTAAAAAAAAAGCATGGGTCATGGGTTTCATAGCCTTGTAAACTGAGAGCCCTAACTTTCCTTCACATGTAATATTTATTGCTTAGATCCAGGTGCCTAAATTGCTTGATCTATCAAATCTAAACTTTCACATATCTGAGGGCCTAAATTTACCAGAATAAATGCAATAGACTCTTTCAAGGGAGATTAGCAGAAGCAAAGAAAGAGCATTTATAGGACTCCCACTAGGGCAGCATTCCAGCTAAGACATTCCCATTCAGGTTTGAAAGTTCCATAAAACACCCATTTCATCCAAACCCTTTATCTATATATCTTATCCCCAACAGTCATAAATTATAAAAATTATTGTTGAATTTAGTTTAAGAAATTTGCAACTTTATTTTTTCTAGATTGTGCTCCATAAATTTCAAAATTGTAACAAGAATATTTTATGTAAGTGTGTCTTAATTAAGTTTGTTAATAATAAGTAGTAATTAGAAAGGTACAAAGAGAATTCTTAGATATAAGTGTGGGTATTAGTTCCAGTAAACACTAGGCATACTTAGACAAAATAGTTGGTTTGGAAAATTAAAGTTAATTTCTTAATTGTAGAACTAAGGCTCAGACCTCTGTAAAGCAGAATAGTCTCACTTATCTATAGGTTTTACGAAAAATAAAAGATATTTTTGCAATAATTCTTAGAGACAAAAGAGACGAGGGCTGGTAGGTCCATCTTACTTCATGAAGCTCACCTCAAAGAGTGGTGAGTGCAGTTAGAGAAATAACTATACTGAAAATTATCATAACAATGTGAATGAATGAGGGGGCTTAGAAAGCCAGTCTAAAGTACAGGCAAGGATGGGGTGGGGAGGAGTGAGATTTGGGACATTGGTGATGGAATGTTGCACTGGTGAAGGGGTATGTTCTTTACATGACTGAAACCCAACTACAATCATATTTGTAATCAAGCTTTTTAAATAAAGATATTAATAAAAATAAAATAAATAAAAATAAAGTATATCTAAGATTTGCAGTAGAGATACCTATAAAGATATAACCAAGGGTTAGTGAGCTTGATTTGTATGCTACTTGTTCAGATTTTATCTATGCCATCACAGAGTTGTCATGTTAGTTTCTTTAGAAATAGTAGGAACTATTATTTAGGAATACAGAACTAATTAATACAGAACTTTAGGAAAAAAGAACTAGCTCTTTAGGAACTAGTAGCAATACTGGTTTATAATAAGTACTCCAGTTTATGTGCATTATCATTGAGTATGCACAAACAGATTAAAACCATCACTTTAAAGTAAATAAGTATAAATTTTAACTGAGTATTAGATTTTAAATGAGCAAATATTCAGGTACTCTCAAAGAAAATTCTATTTATTCTAGACAGGGCATGGCTGACTGTTGCAAGTCAGCCCCTGAATAGGTTGACTGATGGAGGGATAGAGGATGAGGTCTTTCCCCTCCAGCTCAGAGCACGAGTCTGCCACCCTGTTCAGCCAGTGGTTCGGGCAGAATGCCAGGTCACACCCTAGGGTAGAGCACAATCACTGATCAGGGTAGGGTCAGTAACATAATAATCCCATAAAATGTTTACATACACAACAGCTGACATTTCATAGACTAATATTAGATAATTTTATATTTCAATATTAGATTTCAAATTTTAGTTTTCCTCTATATTTCTTAAATAAGTAATTTCTACTTCAATAAAGTCTTAAAAGACATGTTCTTAAATTTTTAACTTATTCAGTGCTGTTTAAAGATTCTTATTGATGCTTTTGCCCACGAAACACTCTAAAAATTGCTCTGGAGCCTATCTGCTGTCTAGGAATTAAAACCAGGTCATTTTATTGGAAGGCAAGAACCATTAATGCTATTTCTTTCTGTGATCCTTACATTTTATATTTTATAAGATTAAAAAGTATTGTAGAACTAAATTGGGAATTTCTAAAGTAGAAAATTATTCATTTGAACATTAGATTAGATGAAGCAGTTATATCTAACATTTATATATAAAACTTTGGTAGATCATGGAATTGTTTAAACATCTATATTTTTATTTTGAAGCAAAGTGAATTTCTTTTTTTGAGAATTTATTTATCTTTTCATTATTTATATTAGCTTTATTTAAGCACCTTGACCACAAAAATGATTGTAGTTGGGTTTCAGTCACACATACACACACACATACAAACACATACACACACAACTAAATCTTCACCAATGAAATATTCTCATCACTAATGTGCCCAATCTTCCTCCCTTCCCCACCTGTATTCGATACAAGCATTCTACTTCTCTCACTCACTGACATTGTCACCATAGTCATTGTCAACATAAATATGGGAGGCATCACTTTCCTTCACTTTAAATTGTATTACAAAACTATAGTCATTAAAACAGCATGGTATTGAAATAAAGACAGATCCTCAGATCAATAGAATAGCCGAGTGTTTAAATCATGTTTCCCAGACAAACAATCAGTTAATTTTTGATAAAAGGAATAAATGCCAAATGGAGCAAGGAAAGCCTCTTCAACTAGTGGTGTTGGTCCCTCATATTTTGGTGGGCCTATGCAAACAACAATTGCCACTCTAACACCATTTTTACTGTGCTCCTTTGACTCTAATCCTTAAAAAGAACTCACTTAAAATTTGAGGTTAACTTAAGCTAATATGCATGTATATGGAAATGTAAGAAAATACTATGCCTGTAATGTTTAAGGAGTTACGTAAGTTTTATGGCTTTAGATTGCCTTGTGTACTGTTAAGAAATATTATAATGTGTTACAATTTGGGGACTTGAGGGAAAAAGTAATTGTACATGGATTCTGTCTTATTTATCTTAATGTTCTTTGGCTGAAATTTCAAAGTTAAGATATCAGCAAGGGGACTTCTGAGAATTATGTTATGGGTGATTGTCCTTCCACTGTAACTTTACCTTGTCCTCTTTCTTTGCACCCTTGTTCTCATAATTAAAAATAAAAATTAAAAAAAAAAACTAGTGGTGTTGGCACACCTTGACAGCCACTTTCAAAAAAGTGAACTCAGACCTCCATCTAACACCATGCACAAAGTAAAAATCCAAATGCAATGACCTTGATAGCAGAAACGAAGCCATAGAACAACATGTAGGTAAAAAAAAATATTCATGACCCTGAGACTACAGACATTTTTTATTAAATATAATTTTTATTTTAATTATAGTGGCTTACATATCATTAACAAGAATATTTTAGGTACATATTAACATAAAATCAGGGGAATTCCCATCACCGAATTGTCCTCCCTCCACCTCCATTCCCGTCCTTCCCATAACCTCTTTCCCTTACCCCCTGGGGCTGCTAGAATAAGTGATCCCCTCTGTGCCTAGCTTACTACTTAGTGGTCTTACACCTATTTGGTCTGGTACCTCCCTTATCCCCCCACCCAACTGGGAGGCGGGACTAGATAGTTCAAGTTATGCAGTTTTGTTTGAAGAAGAGAAAAGTAATAACCTGGAGAAAAAAAAAGAAAAATAGAATCAGATACTCCAGAAATGGGCGGAGTCCTTCTAGAGGCTTTCATCTTTGGTTTGAGAGACAAAGGGGAAAAAGAAAGTGAAACACCACAACAGTACATGAAGAACTGTCAAATAAAATATTCAGTGAGCATTCCAAAAAAAAAAAAACAACAACAACACAAAACAAAACGGTAAGCACTATATAAAAGCCATGGTATTGAGATAAAAAAAATGTGGCAGAGCACATCAGAAAAGAAAAGAAGAAAATAAATAAATAAATAAATATAAATGGAGACATCTACTTCAATAGCCAAACCACAACAATGAAATCAACAAAAAAATAGATAAGTAAATAATAATAAAAAATTGTTTTGTGTTTTTTTTTCTCCCCTCCTGCAGATGCACAGTAAATATTGGGATCATTTGAAAAGGAATTTCCTTTGCCTAAGAGATACAGGATTTCTCCACCCTTGAAGTATATTGTCATGGGATTAACTATAGACTCCTTTCAGGTTCATTTACTCTACCCTTGGTGCTTTTGTGGTATATGGAAGACTTCTGCTCCATCCTGGGTGATAACATCAGACCTCTGTATCTAGAGGTCTCGAAATCTGCACGACTCAAGGAGTTGAACTTATTATTATGTCTTTCTTTGTGGGTCTAGAAGTTATGTTTCCTCAGTGTCATTTTAATCCCTCTTCTGTGGTTGGCGGTCCTGGTCTTTGGCTGATCCTAGGATGGGCCTGGGATAGCATCTTCCATTATGTTTCCAGAGGTCCCCTTCTGTTGCAATAGTCTCAGACAGACCTCTGGAACTAGGGATCATAGTTGTTATGCAGGTCATAGCTCACACCCTAGACTAGGGCTTTTTTATTGGTCCCAGGATACATAGAGTCTGGCCATGGTTCTGTCAGCCAGTCATCTGTAAATCGCGATCTTGGCATTTGGACAGACCAAAGGGTGATAAGTCTTCTGATTTTGTCTTATCGTTAGCTGGTGAGGTAGGATAACTTGCTCGTAGGTCAAGTTTTTCCCATTTTCCTCATTGTCAGGGTTTCATATTAGGGCTGGCACTTTTTGATGTCTGAGCACTGTTAAGGATGTCCCGGTAGGGATTTGTTTCCTGTGGCTGTTGTGAAGAAGTGTGTCGTTTCTATGTCTGTGGTCCAGGGTTCAAGGCTGGATGGTTGGTGTCTAATCACATGGGGTCTAAATTGGGTCCACGTGACATATTTTCAAGGTGGGAGATACCCCTGTATTGTAAACAAGTATGAGTTCTTATCTCTAATAAATAAGAGCTCGTTTTTATACGTAAGATTTCCCCCTTTTTTAGTGTGCCTTTGCAGGAAGAAATGGTGCTACATTATATTGCCGGTGCATTTGAGGGTGGAGAGAGAAGAAAACAAAAACAGGTCACACACCAAAAAAAAAGATAAAAATAGAAATAAAAAAATATGTGCTCACGTATATGTATATATATACATATACGTGAGCACATATTTTTTATATATATATATATACGATAAGAAAAAAGATCTTTAAGAAAAAATGAAGTAAAAAATTAAAGGAACAAGGTGATGCAAGAAAGTATCTTGCATTTGGGGAAAAGCAGGTAAAGAGGTAGTGTAATACAGGTCTTATGATGGTAGTATAGGTTTCCCCATTGTCTTTTGAGATTTTCTTGTGGTGTGTGGGTTCTCAGGCGCCTTTTCATCTCCCAACCTGACCGTCTTGAGATTGGCAAAAGATTTGCGGTAGGGAGGACTTGGGAAGAGTTCATGCGTTGGGGGATACTTGTAGAGCTAAGTCCAGTTTCACATCTTTAAGGAGGAAATCTCACTCTCCACACTCTCCAAACAAGTGGAAGCAGAGGGGAAGATATTACACTGAGAAGCTTCTAGATCTCAAAGGAAATAGTGCCTAGGATAAAAAAGCCACCCACACAATGGAAGAAACTATTCACATACTACTCATCAGATAAGGGACTAATAACAAAAATATATAAGGTCTTGACAGAACTTAACAAACAAAATAAAAAACATCTAACCTCATCAAAAAAAAATGGAGAGAAGAAATGAACAATAACTTCCTCAAAGAAGAAATACAAATGGCCAAAAGGCACATGAAAAAAATGCTCCACATCACTAATTATAAGGGAAATGCAAATCAAAACAACTATGAGGTACCATTTCATGCCACAAAGACTGGCACATATCACAAAAAAACAAAAACAATCAGTGCTGGAGAGGATGTAGGGAGAAAGGATCTCTCATTCACTGCTGGTGGAAAAGCCATCTAGTCCAGTTCTTATAGAAAACAATATGGAGATTCCTCAAAAACTGGAAATTTTTTTTGATCCATATGATCCAGTGATACCAATCCTAGGTTTATACCCTAGAAACCAAAAAATGTCTTCTCACAGCAATATTTATTGCAGCATTATTTACAGTAGCCAAAATCTGGAAACAGCCAAGATGCCCTTCAATAGATGAATAGATAAAGAAACTGGTACATATACAAAATGGAATATTATATAGCCATCAGAAGAGATGAAATCATAAAATTTTCCTATACATGGATGTACATGGAATCTATTATGCTGAGTGAAACAAATCAGAGGGAGAGAGATATGACACAGAAGAGTCTCACTCATCTATGGGTTTTAAGAAAAATAAGACATTATTGTAATAATGGCCAGAGACAATAGAGGTGAGGGCTGGAAGGACTGGCTCATCATATGAAGCTCACCACAAAAGTGGTGAGTGTAGTTAGAGAAATAACTACACTGGAAAAGTGCACTTTCTTAAATTTAATTTATACTCACTACTGTGTATTATTTTAAAATAGTTTACTTAGCATGTTTTCTATTACAATGTAAAGTGTACTTTATTTGACTTACTAATATACCCTTATTAGCAATATTCAGGAAATTTATATGAATGAGAATTAGAAGTTACATTAAATTTATTTTAAAATGCCCTTAATATCTAGATACTTATTTCTTTGTATTTTAAAAAGTATATTTATTTTAAAATCATTAAAAATATTGGAAGTAAGTATATACAGGAATTAAAGTGATTGTCATGCACATAACAGTCCATACCTCCATCTAAAGACAGGAAATATACAAGGTCCTCTAGAGAGGCAGTAGTAACTCCTGAAGATAGAGTGAAAGATAAGCCCTGACTCTCTTGCAATAGCCCAAATTTCAAAAGCAACACAAAAAATGTAATTTATCAAAATTCCTTGTGTTATCTATAATTTACTCAATATATGAACTGGTTGTAATTTTTTCAGTTTTGTTTCTTTTCTCAAACAATATTTCACATAAAATATAGAACTTATGTAAAAGAACAATGACATCTTAAAGTTGTTACTGATGCAGAAGCCATGTGATGAATAATGGAGAGAACAAAGATAATTCCAGGGGATAAAATAAATAGACTGAATGAGATAATTTCTATTTAATTTGAGAATAGTTTGAGTTTATGAAAGTATAATGTCTCCAGTAAAGTATGCTTGAGGATGAACATATAGGTGTTGAGAAATATATCTTTAACATAAACATAATGCAACATAAACCTAAACCCTGCATGAAGAAATAAAATTTTTATTCCAGGTCTAGAATCTTTGTTTTAAATTACCAAAAAAGATCATTTTCCTAGTGTTTGTGCATGTGAATGTTATTTTATGACAAAGTAGTTAAGAGAAATAAAACTTGAAAAGGAAAATTTAGTCGCTAATTAGTGACAAGGTATTATTTTATATTTGTAGTATTTATATTTTAATATTTATATTATTTAAATTTTATATTTTACTTGACTTTAAACTTTGTTTACAGAACTATATTTAAAATTTAAACTTTTAAAAGTTTTAATCTCAAGAAAGAAAAAGTCAGTGTTAACCTTCAGTGATTGAAGTATGAATTATTAGTCTAAAATTCTCATTGGATTTCTTCCACGAGATAAGTTCTTGGATTTTGTTCAGGTCAATAATGCTAGGAAAAGATTAAAAAAAAAAAAAGAAAAGATCTGTCTGATGATAAATTTAGTCCTGGCTCTCTGCTCCCACCTCAAGCTTGAATGTGAAAGAACAGGCATGGTAACACTTTCTCTTGACTCATTGGATTTCTGCAGTCATGTTCTTTCTAAAGCCAAAGAAACTTGTCAAGATGATCCATGGATCATACTTTGCTCACTTTTAAGGCACTATTATTAGAAATAAAGATGTAACTTTCAGTTCATAGACAGGTAGAGACCAACAAAAAAGAATATGAATCAAATCAACACATTGGGGTCAGAAGTTTAAGGATAATATTTTTATAACTTACAATTTGTTCATTTTCAGATGCATATAAAATAATTTGTGCACACAAGATAGATCACACTGTTAAAAAGAGGGATTAAAATGTAGCCTATGGCTGTTATCACTTCCTATTAAAGAAAATATTGTTATATTCATGGAGTAGCAAATTAAATTATTTTTAAAGATTTGTGCTCAATAAGATAAAATGTTTGTATTTTAGGTGATGGAGCAATAACACGGCAAGTAGGGCATGTGCAGAACTGGGTTTGATTCCTGATATTACATATGGTCCCCCAAGAACAGCCAAAAATGATACCTGAATGCAGAAGCAGAAGTAAGCCCTGAGACCGCTGGTTTGACAGCCCCCCTGGCCCCCGACAAGAGTAATTTGTATTTGAAAATTATTTTAGAAAACCATCATTTTGTTTTGTCTATTTATATTTTTTATTTGTGGGGGTATTCAGTCATATCCAACACTGCTCAAGACTGAAATCCTAACACTGTATATTCAGGGGGGCCATATGCAGGAAGCAGATTGAAACAACAGTGACTATGTGCTAATAAATAACTTAAACCCTGTGCTATCTCTCTTGCCCCAAGACTTTTGTTTTAATAGTACACAGAAGACTTACCAAAAATTATGGTTTATAAAATAATTTATCCAAATTCAAAATATCAAGGAGTTATGAAAATAAGACAAAAGAAAACACAACGGGGCCAGGAGAAAAAGTCTGGTAGGATGTCATCTCATATGTAGACAATATTAGTTCAATCCTGAGCACATCATATGGTACTCTGAGAAATGCCAGATATGCCCCAGCAAAAAGTAAAATTATAGCAAATTAAAAATTTAAAAATGTGAGTAAAATACATTTTTATATAATGTCCTAAATCTCAAAAGTATTATTTTAACTTTCACTAACTTAATTAAAATCTTACATAACCCAGTTAATAAAGTGATTAATAAGAAAAACACAAGAAACAGTACTATTTAAATTATCTCCCTGAAGCATTTGATGTTAATTACATAGAAAGTAGTTAATATTTGAATAGTTCTGTAGCTATTAAACAATTTAGAAATCTGTAGCTTTAAAAATTTTCTAAATATGCTACACAGTTCTATATGTTATATGCAAAAGTGCTCTATTAAAAATGTGTGTAGAATGTTTTAAGAGTTAATTTGTATTTATTAGAGTTTTTCATAGCAGCTTGAATATATCTGTTGAAAGTAGTCAATGAAAATATTTAACACATTAAAATGTATTCAAACACAAATTTCAAATGAAGCAACCATATGTTAAAGAAAGGTGAAAAATTCAATACTATGAAGAGAAACAATCTATAATATTTCACTCAATTTACCTATGTAAATTCTTATTAATTACCATAAATACTTTTGACATCAAAAGTTAGTTGCATGGACTATTGAAGTAAATTGAATATTTTGAATTTTTGCCTATTATTATAATATTTAAGTACAATCAATTTGTTTAAATTTTTTCAGTGATGTAATTCATCATATGTCCTTTGCCATTTGCCGAAAATTCAGTCTTTTCTCCATATCTCAGTGTAGCTATACTAAATCTTGTAATTATATGACTGACTTTGGGTAAAAGATTATATCATTCCAATCTCATGTGCACAAGGTTGACAAAGCAATAGGTTACTATAAGGAAACCTTTCATAATATTTTTTTCTGAATGCTTTTGCCATCCATAAAGTTTCAAAGACTTTTTCATAATTTGATAGTATCAAGCTGGTAAATGAGTATATTTGAATAGCAAGATAAATAATCTTAAGAAACATATATAAATGGTATGTATTGCTTACTATTAAACTGAGTACTATTGCTTACTATTAAACTGGTACTATTGCTTACTATTAAACTGAGTAAAAGGCATCACAAAACAATTATAATTATCATGCAGAAATAGGTATTAAGAAAGCATTAAATTGTTCTGTTTACTCAAAAGAAATGATGTCTTTTTATATACTAAGATTGATAGAAAAAATATAAAGAGCAAAGGTAGAATTATATGCTTCTTATTGTGGCCTTTGGAATTAACCAAGGGTATATCTGAAAAACCATTTTGAATTCCTAGGATCTTGGATGAAAGAAGACAGTATTGAAAAAATACTATTCTTTTTTATATAACATTTTTTATTTAAACACCATAGTTACAATTTTTTTCATATTTTAGTTTTAGTCATAGAATGTACACCATTTTTCACCATTGTACTTTTCCCACCACCAATGTCCCAGGTTCCCCTCCCATCCACCCAAATCATGCCTATCCCTGGAATAGACATTTTGCTTATGTCTCTCTCTTTCTCTCTCTCTCTCTCCCTCTTTTTTTCTTTCCTTATTGACATGTTTTTCATTATAGTTAAAGTGTGGCACTTCATATCCTTTCAGCACGGAGTTCTTATCCAGAATAATAAATTCTGGCTATCATCGTCAAGTGGACTTTTCTCTACTCGAACTGCACTCATCATTCTTTCTTGCAAGCTTCCTACCATGGAATGGTCCTCCTTTTCCTCATCTTTATAGTCCTGGATATTATTACCATACTGCCTTTAAAAAAGTTTTTCTTGATATACCTTATTCTTATTGTTTCCATGCTTTCTACTAACCTATAAAAATATAAAAACCTCTCAAGATTTAAAGCAAATCATCTTTGGAAACTTATGTTGGTAGGTTTCACTTTGTAGCATTTAAGGTGAATTTTGGGGATTATTTTTGAGGTAAATAAAATATGAGCCATCTAAGGAGATGGCTTTGGTCATAAAACTGAAGACAACTTTAAGTCAGTATAAAGAATGATCCATGTAACCTATTAGTGTAACTATGAGTGAGATATGCTCTCCGTTTCTCACAGTGAGTTGTATGGATAGGGATTCTATTCCAGACGCTTGCTATTTATTGATCACTACCACAACCTTGTGCAATTCCACTCCAACTTTTTATGAATAAAAATAAAAAATAAAAACTTTCACAGAGACTATAAAAAAGGTTTATATTTTATGTATTTATGCTTCTAATGTGACATAAATTTAAACAAAATGGCTTCTAATTTTATCACTAATGTTTGCATGTAAATAAGTATATAAATTAAAATTAAGAAAGAAATATTAAGACTAAAAATTTTCTACTATGGGCCAAAGTGGTGGCGTGGAGCAGTAAGGCGTTTGCCTTTCCAGTGCTAGCCTAGGACAGCCCGCAGTTCGATCCCCAGGTGTCCCATCTGGTCCCTTAATCCAGGAACGATTTCTGAGTGTATAGCCAGGATTAACCCCTGAACGTCACCGGGTGTGCCCCGCAAAAAATATTAAAAAAAATTTCTACTGCAACACAAGATAAATACCTATTTTTTACAAAGTGAGAACGAAATGGCAGTTTGGTCAAGAAAATATTTGATTTTTGTACCAGGCGTCACTTCTGGCAATAGTCTCAGTATCAAAGGCAATCTGCAGATCAAATTATGATTAACAAATGCAAGGTAAGAGCATTAATCTCAGTACTTTAATCCATTTTGATTTGGGATTGCACCAAATTTTAGGGATGTACCCACTTTACAATGCATTATGAGACCTTGAATTCTATTCTTGGCATCAAATAAGAAAATAAATAATCGAGTAAAAACTTAATGGCAGTTTAAAAGCTAAAATAATAAGTTGCTAAATATTTTTTGGGTGGTTGGGTCACACCCGGTGACGCTCAGGGCTTATTCCTGGTTATGAGCTCAGAAATCACTCCTGGCTTGGACAATATGGGATGCAGGGGATAAAACTGAGGTCTGTCCTGATCAGCTGCTTGCAAGGCAAATGCCCAACTACTGTGCTATCGATCAGGACCCAAGATGCTGAACATTTTAACATAGAAATATATATTTCGGGGCCGGAGAGATAGTATGGAGGTGGGGCGTTTGCTTTGTATGTAGAAGGATGGTGCCTCAAATCCTGGCATCCCATATGGTACCCGAGTCTAACAGGAGCGATTTCTGAGTGTACAGCCAGGAGTAACCCCTGAGCGCTGCCATGTGTGACCCCTCCAAAACAAACAAACAAACAAAAAAGAAATACATTTATTCATGTCTATACACATTTGACATTCCAATAACTAAACACAGAAGAATAAAGAGGAAAGCTAGTATGTCATTTTACACATACAAGACACAACCAATACAAAAAAATAGGAGAGGAAATGTATGAAAATAAGCTTTTTATATCATGATGGATAAATCAGTCATTAAGAAGCTATAACATATTAAAATTGATAGCCTAGATAATAAAATTATAAACATAAAAATTGGGAGTGAAAGCTAATGAGGATACTACTCAAAGTACTTTGCATGCAGACGCTTGAGACTGATACCAGCTATCTTGTGCACTGCCAAGAGTTACCAGTGGGAATCCAAATGTTAGCATAGTGGGTAAGGTGTTTGCAATAAATGCAGTCACCCAAATTCAATTTCTAGCATCCCATATGATCCTCCAAGCCCACCAGGTTGACCACTGAGTATAGAGCTATGAGTAACTTCTAAGTATAGCTCAGTGTGGCCCCTAAATTAACTAACTTAAGAAAAGTACTTCAATAGCACAATAGAGCTAAAAAAAAAAGTAAAAAAAGAAAAAAAAAAAAAACCCTGGTCACTATAAGCTAGACAACGCCCCCTACCACACACACACGCACAAACACACACACACACACACACACACAAATTACTAAAGGAATTTTAAGCATGAGTGCAAATAGTAACCAATACAATAAAAATCAATCCAGAAATTCATTTTAACAAATAATAAATAGCAAGTATTCAAATTCACAGAGAAGTTATGCATGACTTATTTTAAATTGTACAATAAGAAAATATTTTTGTCATAACTTTTAAATTTTATAATTATGGCAACATTTGTGTACTTAAAATGGAAACTTAAATACCTGATAAGAAAACTATGTACAAATAATATTTAATGCATATACATATCTTTCAAATAAAAGCCATAACTTTTTATTTGTTGTCCACACAACTCCCACAGTTGTGACTCTGCCTCGACTACCTATCAATGTATCTGGTCCCCTAAGCACCACCAGATGTAATATCCACCCCCAAAACATAATGCATTGAAGGATACAATCAAGAAAATACATGAAAATTTTATTCTCATAATACATGCATTTTCCCTTTATAAATTTACATAAGCTTTTTAACTGTTGTTGTTTGTTTGTTTTCTAGAGGGCCACACCCAGTCGTGCTCACAAAACCTGCACTAAGGGATCATTCCTGACTCCTGTGTTTAGAGGACCACATGGGATGTTGAAGATTGGACCAGGATTGTCATACAATGCAAATGCTCTACCCTCTGTGCTATCACTCCAGCACTAATATAAGTTTTTTTATTCACAAATTGCCTGTACTGATCATCAAATCTAACAGAATGCTTAGAGATAACATGCATTAATTTTTTTCTCATCTGAAATAGGTTAAAGGATTTGTCATTAATTCATATTTTTCCATAGTAGTCTTTGTTTTTGTACTTAAAACTTTTAAAAACTCCCAGATAAAATATGGGTAGCAAGATATATTCTAATTTGTGAAAATTATTTAGATTTATTATTATGTATTTAAACAGGTTTATGCCTAAATAAAAATAACATTAATAGTTACAAAATGAACCCCATTTTTTCATGTGTCTTTTGGCCACTTGTATTTCATTTTTGTCAAATTGTCTGTCCATTTCTTCTCCCCTATTTTGATGGGATTAGTTTTTTTTTTTTGAAAGTTCTGTCAGTGTTTTATATATTTTGGATATTAGCCCCTTATCTGATGGGTATAGGGTGAATATTTCTCCCACTCAGTGGATGGCTCTTGTATCCTGGGCATTATTTCTTTTGAGGTGCAGAAGCTTCTCAGATTAATATATTCCCATCTGTTAATCTCTGCTTTCACTTGTTTGAAGAGTGTAGTTTCCTCCAAGAAGATGCCTTTTGTCTCAACATCATAGAGTGTTTTACCTACGTGTTGTTCCATATACCTTATGGTATCAGGTCTTATATCAAGGTCTATAGGGAGATGCAAATCAAAACAACTATGAGGTACCACCTCACACCACAGAAATTGGCACATATCACAAAGAATGAGAACAAGCAGTGTTGGTGGTGATTATGAGAGAAAGGAACTCTTATCCACTGCTGGTGGGAATGCTGTCTAGTCCGAACTTTATGGAAAGCGATATTGAGATTTCTTCAAAAACTGAAAATTGAGCTCCCATATGATCCAACTACCCCAACTCATAGGGATATAGCCTAGGAACACAAAAATACAATACAAAAATCCCTTCCTTACACCTATATAAATTGCAGCGCTATTTACCATAGTAAGACTCTGGAAACAACCAAGATGTCCTTCAACAGATGCTTGGCTGAAGAAACTGTAGTACATATATACAATGCAATATTATGCAGCAGTCAGGAGATGAAGTCATAAAATTTTTCTATACATGTATGTACATGGAATCTAATATGCTGAGCTAAATAAGTCAAAGAGAGAGAGAGAAAGACACAGAATGGTCTCAATCATCTATGGGTTTTAAGAAAAATGAAAAACATTCTTGCAATAATTTTCAGAGACAAAAGAGAGGAGGGCTGGAAGTTACAGCTCACTTCATGAAGCTCACCACAAAGAGTGATGAGTTTAGTTAGAGAAATAACTACACTGAGAACTATCATAACAATGTGAATGAATGAAGGAAGTAGAAAGCCTGTCTAGAGTACAGGCAGGGGTGGGGTGGGGAGGAAGGAGACTTGGGACATTGGTGATGGAAATGTTGCACTGGTGAAGGGGGATGTTCTTTACATGACTGAAACCCAACCACAATCATGTTTGTAATCAAGGTGTTTAAATAAAATATTATTTAAAAATAAACCCCATAAGTATTTATAAAATTAGATCTTTAGTTTTTGCTGTATGAGATATTGCTGAAAATCTTTGGCAAATACTTTTTATTTCAATTTAATATACTTTACTTAATAAAAATGTACTACTAATATATATCATCATTTGAAAGTGACAAACATGAATTCTAGTCTCAATACACTTTTTTATAAAGAGTAATATAATTCAAAAATTCTAGTAATGCCAATGTGTTTATATCAAAAAATGCAATACCAAGAAATTGATTGGTGTATCAGAGAAGCTAATAGAAGAGTTAAGACATTTAACTTGCTTGTAGCTAATCCAGGTTCTATGTACAAGAGTAAATATAATTTTCTAAGCACCAACAGAAATTACTTTAGAGCACAAAGGCAGAAATTGCCACAAACACTAAATAGGGTGGTTATAGTGCACTTTAGGAAGAAAAAGGAGAAAGGGAGAGAGGAAGAGAAGAGGAAAAAATATCCAGTGCAAAGAAATTACAAAATAACTTAAGAAAGATTTTAGCTAATGTTAGAAAGAAGAAATTTTGATTGCTCTGAAATAAAGCATTTCTCCTTCAATATGCATAAAGTTTAAAAAATTAATAGATGCAAGTGGAAAGCTATATATTTATATTGAGAAAGGTAAAGTTTTAAAGTATAATCAAGCTGAAATATTATAAAATGAATTCTACTGCAACAATATTTTAGGATAATAGCAGAGATGTCAGTTAAGCAATTTGCAAATCGTATATGTCCCTGCTGTGTTTGCAAGATTACCCTGTGAATCATCAGGGCCTATAACTCTAAAGGCTTTTGATTTACATTTGCCTGAAATGCAAGGCCAGAAAGGACATTCAAGATAAGACAAACAACATGATGATCTAGTAGTTACAATGCCAATAAAAATATACAAATTGTTTTCTTTTTTCAGAAGGTGAAGCTGACACTTATTTTTCTTTTGCAGCAAGTAATTCTGTGTAAATATAGAGCTTCTTTTTATAGATTACTTTGGAACTACATTTCTTATTTTCTTCATGTACTTTATATCTAGACAGGATCAGAATGCTTCTTAATCTATAGTATCTTCCAGCATTTTTATAATCTTCCATACCTGTATTTTTATCACACTATATTTACTTTTTACCTAATTATCAAATTTTATTTTATTTTATTTGTATGCTACCATATGTATTCTCAAAGGCACTTTTATTATTTTTATGCTCACTTTTAGTTTTAACATCATTTCTATTTTCACTTGACAAAAGAGATAACTATATTTACCTTGTATACATATCATAAACATATATAAGTGATTTAGATATATCACTCAATAATCTAAAGTGTTTTCAAAAATATTGAAATAATTTTTTTTAATTTTAGTGTGGTTGAAATGAATTACAATTCTCTCACAGTAATATTTGAGGCACATAGCGACAATAAGTGAGGGGCATTCCCACCACCAGTGCTGTCCTCCCTCCACCCCTGTTTCCAGCATATATCTCACATCTCCCTGCTTTACCCCCATAATGCTACTTCAACAGTTCCCCCTTTGTACAGCTAGTTGTAGATTGGGTATCGATTCTGTTGTCATTGACTTTAGATTTTGTATTCATGTCTGGTCATTTTTTATTTCTACCAAATGAACATTCAACTGTCTGTCCTTGGTACCATCTGGAGGAAGAAAGAAAAAAAAAACAGCAAACAAAAAAAGAGAAAAACTAGGAGAAGTCCATGTAGGTGTTATAAATATCCATTTAGAAGAAGGAAGGGAAAAAAGAAGAAAACGGTAGTAAAACAAGACCAACCGGAAACAAAAAAACAATAAGGGAGTATCACTAAGGTTACAAAAAGAATAAACACATAATAAGCCAAAACCAAAACCATCAGCTATGGAAAAAGAAAAAAATGAAAATAAAAAATAAAGAAAAAGAGAAAAACAAACAAACAAAACCAGACTAGCAACTTCTTATAAAAAAGTTGTATTTCTTCTTCTTTTATTTTTTTTTATTTTTATTTTTTGCATAGGCACAGTAAATATAGGGAAAATTACAGCGGGAATTCCCTTGGCTTAAGATATACAGGGTTTCTCTGCCATTGAAGCACACTGCCATTGGAGCAACTACTGACTCCATGCTCACTCACTTGCACACCCTAAGGTATTTTTATGGTGCCAGGAAACTTTCCAGTTAGATATGGGTGATGATATCCCACCTCTGTAGCTGAAGGTATTGTTATTTGTGTAGACCATAAAGGAATTCTAGGAGAGAGTTTTTCATTATGGTTCTAGGAGTTCTGTTCCATCTCTGTAGTAATCAGTCTTCTGTAATTAGTGGTCTTGGTTTTTGTTCAGAACCTAGAACAGAGCCTAGGGTATAGTCTTTCTGCATAGTTCCAGAAGTTCTGCTCAGCCACAGTTGTCAAAGTTAGACCTCTTGAATTAGAAATCTTGGTTTTTGTACAAATTCTTGGCCGAGCTCTAGACTAGGAACTTCCTCATTGGCCCCTTGATAGGTTTTCTCCAGCGGATATTTGTCAAAGTCAGTCTTCAGTAGATAGCAATTTTGGTTTTTGCTTAGGGCAAAGGATGACATATCTCTTGGTTGAATCATACTTCAACCTCCCTCCTCTCTTCTTCCTCCCTTGCTTCTTACCTTCCTTAAAATACCACTTTTTATTAACATAATAGTCATTTATACCACTACTTCAGCTTTATGCCTTGATATCATATGTCAACCATCAAAGTTTTAATTACCATCCACCACATTCAATCAACAATCTCCCTGTCCCATAGACACTCCCACCCACAATAATTTTTGTATTTAAACTTCTTGTCAGAATCTATGTTTCTGTTCTATACATCTTTATATTTCAAATGAGTGAACACATATATTTTATTCTCCTTCACTCATTTCTATGTTACAAAAGAAAATATTTTATCATTTTTTAAAGTGAGTGACATTTTATTATGTCTACATATAACAGTAATTTATTCATCCTTTCAAAGTCATACTTTTGTGCTATTACATGGTGCTCAAATGAACATAACTGTGTGTATATGTGTAAATGCATATATGTTATTAAGAGTGTTTCCATATTTTACCATAAATACCTTGAACTAATGCTGCTTGTTTTATTTTTAATTTTTCAGAACACTCAATTTTTTTCTATAATAAAACACCAATTTGCAGTCACACTACTATAGTATAAGAACATTTTTCTCTACATTATGGTTTTCAACTCATACTTCATGATCAAAATTAAGAGGAGTATAAATTGTTCATAAAACACAGTTCTTTGAGAAATGAACTTTTCAGGTTAACTTTGGTATGAGTCACACCAAGTGTGTGGGTCTGAGACTCTTGATCCAAGTACGGAAGGCCTTGGATCCAATGTCCTATACTCAAAACTAAACAAAATAATATTTATAATGTTACAATTCTGATTTTTCTTTTGAGAATACAGAAAAAATTGGAAATAAAAGTATCTTAATTTTCTTGTTTAAATATTACTCATTATTCTTTAGGTTATACTACTTTTTATTGTCTACTTAAAAATAAAAATATATAATACTTAAAAATTAATTTGATGAAAGAAAAATGTTATTTATACTGTTTTATCACATGCTTATGTAAATTAGAAAATAAGTACTATTTGTAGAGGTGTTAATATTTTTTTAAAAAATTAATATGAATTTATTTTCAAAAACTATATCTTTTTGGTTTTTGTTTTCTCTTTCTTTTTTTATATATATTTAAACAGCTTGATTACAAACATGATTGTAGTTGGGTTTCAGTCATGTAAAAACACCCCCTTCACCAGTGCAATATTCCCATTACCAATGTCCCAAATCTCCCTCCTCCCCTCCCCACACCTGCCTGTAATCTACACAGGCTTTCTACTTCCCTCATTCATTCACATTGTTATTATAGTTCTCAGTGTAGTTATTTCTCTAACAGCACTCATCACTCTTATGGTAAGCTTCATGTAGTGATCTGGACCTTCCAGCTTTCTTCTCAGAGGAGAATTATTGCAAAAAATGTCTTTTATTTTTCTTAAAACACATAGATAAGTGAGACTATTCTGCGTTTATGTCTCTCCCTCTGACTTATTTCACTCAGCATAATAGATTTCATGTACATCTTTGTATAGGAAAATTTCATGACTTCATCTCTCCTAATGGCTGCATAATATTCCATTGTGTATGTGTTCCACAATTTCTTTAGCCATTCATCTGTTGAATGGCATCTTGGTTTTTTTCCCCAGAATCTGGCTATTGTAAAAAGCACAGCAAGAATATAGGTGTGAGGAAGGGATTCTTGTATTGTATTTTTGTGTACCTAGGGTATATCACTAGTAGTGGTATAACTAGAATGAATAGGAGCTCAAATTCCCCAAAAAGAAGGCTATATAGTTCATGTCTTTAGTACACTTTGAATAGTACAAATTCATTGGAAAGGAGCATATTTTTGAAAAAAAGGCAATAGACAGACTACTTAATACCCAGACTACTTAATATAATTTCCTATAATTAACATGAGTTCAACTGTAAGGGACTAAAGTTTTTCTTTAGCTATAATTGCTTCTAGATGATTAAACATTAATTACATTGCCATAAATGTTGGTGAAAACATGGAAAGAGAAAATGAATATCTCAAATATAAAAATTAATAGTAAATATTAAGTTATTATTGCATGTCCAAGGGTCAGATATTAAATGGATAATATAGTTTTGAATGACACTAACCTTGTTCATCAGATATAGTTTGAGAATCACAATGATGATACAATATTATATATCTCTCCATAATGGCATGTTAAGACTAAGACCTTGCTAGATGCAGATGATTGGTTTCAATTTCTGATAGGGATATTTTTTTCTCCAAATTCAATTCAAATTGATTTTTAAGCAAATGATACATCTAGGTTGGTGGGTCAGATCCTAGAGGGCACTGAAAAAAGTAAAAATGAATGTAAGAAACGACTTAAAGATTATGCATTTGGACATTAGCTATCTTCAGAATTTTCTAATCACTGAGAGCAATTTAGAAGGTAGTGATTAATATTAATCTATCTGTAGCTCACAGTGTAAAAATTACAATTTTATCACCAATCTAATACTACCATTTATACTGATTCTTTCTATTAGTACTGTATATAAAATTCACAGTACAAAAAATTCATTTTGTATATATACTTGTTACCAGCCACTGCACAAATCTCCTCTATCCCCTATCCTGAGATACATACTTTAATCCTTTTATACTTTAATGCTAGATGTGTATTGGGATGCTCAGCATTTGGAGAAGCCATCACTTTCTCTTGCACATGGAACTTTCTATATCTCCTCCATACCCTTTCTCAGATTTTTATATAAAATATGTCTTTACTTTAAAATAATTAAAAATACTATTGATAAATTTTTTTAGCTATTAAGAATTATTTAAAAATATGAGTTAATGGGTCCAGATAATGGGTACATGGGGTAGGCTTAGATTACCAGAATCTCAGTTTCCCGAGCATTGCCAGGTTTTATCCCCTAGTGTCAAGCAGAAGTAACTCTTGAGCACTGCCAAGTGTGACTTCAGAACAAAAACAGTATATGAATTAATACTTCCAAGTGTACACTAGAGTTTTATCTCTGGAATAAAAAGTAAGGATATTGATCAATGGGTTATTTAATCTGTAGGAACTGTGGGATTTCACTGACATTCTATGAAATTAATAAAACAAAATAAAATAGTAAAATGAATCTAGCTAAGACAAAAAAATAGAATTGCATTTTATTTGTTTTATTCTAATAAAGACTCACGACTCTAGGGAACCAAACAATTTAAAAGGCAAGAATAAAAGAAGATAAGTTTAAAGTTATTTTAGTGAATTTAGAATTTTCATGATAATCTAGAAACTGTTGAAAGAGAAGAAAAGTACCTCCTTGGAAAATTTCCCCAAACAACTTAAATTTGACCTTGAAATAACAATATTTAGTGAGAACTAGGGATAAAATTATTAAAATAAAAATACATTAAATTAACTTAAGAAATTAAGTAATTAAATAAATAAAATAGACAATTTTATTAAAATACCCATTAAATTATCTACTGATGTTTTAAATGCAAAATAATGTGACAGGTTGAGATCTGATTCAGCATTAAATTTTATGCGTTTTATTCAGAGCAGAGATAGATCTCTTTTACCACACAAAAAATAAAAATGAAATACATACAAAAATGACAAATCAAGGAACCGAAAAAATAGAACAGGATGAAAGGTACATGCCTGATATGCAGCAGTTCTGTCCCAAATGTCACCATGAGTGAGCACTGAGCATAGATTAGGAATTGTAAATATTTTCAGGTATTACTTATACCAACCCCCCAAGAAAGAAATCAACAAAAATATCCATGCTAGATGATGCTTCTGTAGATTCTGTTACTAAAGTATGAACACTAATTGTGATGCTCAGGATCATAAAGGGCAGCACAGTCAGGATGTGGCTCAGCATATAAAGTAATTATGGGAATCAACATATGACCTTATTGCCTCCGAGGCAAACAAAAGGAATGGCTAGAGATTTGCTGTCTAGTACAGTGGTCATTAACTACACTTACCACTCAACACTAGGTGGTCAGTGAAACTGACTATATTTAAATTTGAAATTCCACCTGTCTATATTAATTATGACTATAATTAAATTACAAAAAATAGATAATGAATTCAATTATTTGTAAATATTTAATTATATTTTGGATGGCATACATATATGTTATGGTATACAAACAGATCAAATATTACCAAGGGAGAAATTTATAGTATAAAAATCAAAACACATGAAATAATGTTGTGATAATCCTACATCAAAATAATATTCTGATATATTAAGTTAGCTAAATAAACTATTTAATGCATGTCACATGTTTTCTATCAGTCTAGTTAGAAAAATAAAAGCTAGAAAGACTTGATCAAATTAAATTTTAAAGTTAAATGAATTAAATGAGAGGGATTGTTTTTGTTTTCTTTTTGTTTTGGGATCTTGCCTGGTAATGTTCAGGGATTACTCCTGGCTTTGTGCTCACTAAATACTCCTGGTGTACCCTAGGGACCATATGTGAATCTAGGAACCATACCCATGTTGGTTGCATTCAAGGCAACTGTTTCTTGCTGTCCTCTAGCACTAAATAAAAAAATTTTCAAATGAACAGAAAACATTGGAAGCTTTTGTGCATGAAAAAAAACTTAGTTTAGGGTTGTGTGGGTAAAGAAACTTAACAAGTAAGGCCAGAGAGATAGCATGGAGGTAAGGTATTTGTCTTGCATGCAGGAGGTCATCGGTTCGAATCCCGGCGTCCCATATGGTCCCCTGTGCCTGCCAGGAGCAATTTCTGAGCCTGGAGCCAGGAATAACCCCTGAGCACTGCCAGGTGTGACCCAAAAACCACACACACACACACACACACACACACACACACACACACACACACACAAGAAACTTAACAAATAAAGAAAACATAGATTCCTTGAAGAACAAATAAGATAGAATAATTTAGATTCTTCAAAGTTAAATGTTTAGTCAAATATTTCTGGGACTGGAGAGATAGCACAGCCTTAGGGCATTTGCCTTGCACATAGCCAATTCAGGATATATGGTGCTTTGAATCCTAGCATCCTATATGATCCTCTGCACCTGCAGGAGCGATTTCTTAGTGCAGAGCCTGGAGTAACCCCTGAGCGCTGGTGTGACCACAAAACCAATATATATATATTCCTTAGTCTAAATTTTATTCCTTTTGAGTTCTTATTCTAGCAGCAGCAAATTGGTGGTATATATGTATGTCAGGATAATTAGATTTTAGTACTCTACTACAGCAGAATACAAAGGTAGAAGTAAACTACCTAGAAATTCTTTTAAGTTTTTGAGTTATAAAGAATGTGAAATAATTATTGTTTGGGATGTTATACATTATAATACCAGTTAAAGAAAAATTCAATTTTATACTAAAATAAAGCCCATCTTCTTGCCTGTCCTTCTTTGAATGACTTAAAATTTCTAAAATAGATAAAAATACTTTAAAACATGATTTAAAAATTCAATAGAAATCAATGGTATAGGATGTACTCTGGGAACATTGTTGAGGAAGATTGACCATGGTAGTAGGAATGTCCCTTATTTATTGTATGTCTGAAAACCAACTATGAACAACTTTGTAAATCACAATGATTGCAATAAAATAAAATAAATAAATAATTTTAAATTTTATATAAAATGTTAAAAATAATATCTATGGAAGGAGGTACACATTTGTGAAGGCGTGAGTGTTTGAACATTGTATGACTATAACTCAATTATGAACAACTTTGCATCTCATGTTGCTTCAATAAAGAAAATAAATGTTAAAATTGCAAAAAATCAATAGAATGAATGGATGTCTCATGTCTAAATTACTAAGCAGTTGTAAGAACATGTTTTCTTTGGTATAATTTTAGATATAGTCTAATTATATTTGTCCCTAGTTTATAACAATTGACTTGACCACCATTGAGTTGGAAGAGACAGTTGAGGAGAGTCAGATAGCACTTGGAAGAGACAGTGGGACAGAGTTGGTTGGTAGGAAGTTGGAAGAAATAAGGCGGCTGGGTCTGGACACGTCCATGGACATGCTCCTTGGGCATGCCCCAGTGACATGCCAGTATATAAGCAGACTTAACTTGGACTGCTAAATGGGACCAAGAATAGAGACTTGCCAGCTGGCTCTACAGGGTATGGGGGGAAATAAAGCATTGGGAAAATGCTGCCTACTTTACATCTATTCTCTTTTATATCTTCCTTGAACTCAGCCTGCCCTGGCAACCTCTGGTTAATGAATTTCCGTCTCTCTCTACCTCTCTCTGAAATTCCTGGGCAGCAACAGGACTTAGACACTAGGAGGAATAAAAGGTGTATTTAGTTTTTACTCATCCCTCTCTTTCACTCCCAGGCTGATGGTCACTACAGATTAGCATCCCTGAGTGGGCAAGAGGCTCTAATCAGCAAGTGGGCCCCACAGGTCTCTGCAAGCCTTACAGCATCAGGCCATTGGACCTTTTGGCCTACTGCAACCACCTTCACATTTTTACTTTAAGAAGTTATTTTGAGGGTAATGGAGTATGAAAAATTGAGATATTACAGTGAATAACAAGGTTTCTGATAATAAAAAAGCAAAAGTATAACCATAACCTTTCCCTATTTTCTGTTCATCCCTCTTTCATACCTTTCCTATTCACACTTCCACTCCCTCCTCTTTTGCTCTCTTCTTGTTTTGCTTTTTTTTTACCTTATTTTTCCTGTATCCTCCTTTTCTTTTTCTTCTTCCTATATTTTCTTTATAACCTGTTAAACCTCTCTTTTCTTTCTTCTTTATAATTTTACTAAAGAAAACTTTGAATAATTATAATATACAACAGCCAAAAATTTCTATAGCATTAAGTTATACTCTTGTGAACCCTTTTATATTTTTAAACTTTTAAATTTTTAATGATTACAACTCAATGATGTTTATTACACTCTATTCAGCTCACAAATTCCCTAACAGAAGATACAGCATTTACACAAATGTAAAAATATTACACATTTATCTGTTCAAAAAGTTAAAACTCTTTATGGAAACTATTGTCTCATTGGCTACACTTTATTTTCATCCCAGTACCAGTGAGGTCATTTGTTAATTGTGCAACATTAGATTTCTATATTCCCACTGCTATCTCATAAATCCATATAATTGTCATTTTGATCATTATTTCTTAGAAACTGAAAAATTTAAATTATTGTCTTATCTATTGGAAATTAAGCTGGATCTAGCTAAGAGTTCAGCACATTTTCTTTTTTTATATCCTACAGTTATTTTAAAATTATAGATATCTGAAATGATATATATAAGTCTGATATAAAGGTGATTTAAAATAATGACCTTGGAATTAAAGAAATCTATTGTAAACATCATTCAGCTAAAATGTAGCCAATAGGGTCAGAGCAATAGCATAGCAAGTAGGGCATTTACCTTGCATGAAGCAACCCAGACTCGATAGCTGGAATCCGTATGGTCTTCTAAGCATGCCAGGAATGATTTTGAACACAGAACCAAGAATAACTCCTGAAAGCTGCTGGGTTAGTCCCAAAAGAAAAATAATAATAAATAAATAACATATAATTTAATCAATAAAGCAATTTTATATTATTGAACTTTAAATTAAAATATATCCAACATTAATTTTATAAGTAAAAGCATACATACATATTAGCATGCATGGTTATTATGAAACATAAATGTTTAAATAGATAGTGTTAATATATATCTAACATTAGAAATAGTAGTTTGTTTCAAAAATCTCATATGTTGCTTTCCTTTCATAATTTTTCATTTATTTTCTCCTTAGAATTAATATAGTTATTAAAATTTTTATTGTTCTTTTTAAAAACTAGTTTAGAACATGAATATAAAATGCTAAAATACTACTCTTTCGATTTTATTTTCTATAAATACAATAATATTTTATATATTCTTCAACAATAATTTATATCTAAATATATTTTTTATAAATATATATATATATTTTTTTTTTTTCGGTTTTTGAGCCACACCCGGTAATGCTCAGTGGTTACTCCTGGCTATGTGATGAGAAGTTGCTCCTGGCTTGGGGGACCATATGGGACACCGGGGGATCGAACCGTGGTCCGTCCAAGGCTAGCGCAGGCAAGGCAGGCACCTTACCTTTAGCGCCACCGCCCAGCCCCTATAAATATATTTTTATAAATAAAATGCATCACATGGTTGACCTACTTGATTATAATACATTTGGTTCCAATTAAGTGAATGCAAAGTTATTGAAAATAAAATAAATAAAAGAAAAAATTAAATAATCAAATTTAAAAAGAAAAATTACAATAGCAAGTACATTTGTGAAAATTATTATATGTTGGGGCCGGGAAGGTGGCGCTAGAGTAAGGTGTCTGCCTTGCAAGCGCTAGCGTAGGATAGACCGCAGTTCGATCCTCCTCGGTTCGATCCCCCAGCGTCCCATATGGTCCCCCCAAGCCAGGGGCGATTTCTAAGCGTATAGCCAGGAGTAACCCCTGAGTGTCAGGTGGGTGTGGCCCCAAAACAAACAAACAAACAAATGAAAATTATTATATGTTCAGTGAAGTAATTAATACAATGAATACAATAAAGAAGGTTGAGGAAACTCTTATTCTTAGGTTTCCATTCTTTTAAATTTGTGTGTTTCTAAAGATCTGACAGCATTAAACAAATAAATTGCCTAGAGATTCAAAGCTATATTATTGATAGTGAAGCTTTTAGACTTAGTTTTCAGGTTTCCTGGTAGAAGGGAGATATGTCAGGAGGGTGCCTACACTTGCTCCAAAAAGCCCTGGAGACATAAGCCAAAAAATAAATCATGGTATACCTAAAATTTTGTCAAATTGGCATCTCAAAAGAGAATTTAGAGGGTCAGTGTTAAGGCAGGACCAACTGGAAAATGGTGATTCTGGGTGATAGAGGCAGCAGGCCTGGCTTTGTCAAGGTAGATCTTGTCTTAACCTCTTTTCTGCTGTGTGGGCCTGCGTTGCATGATCTTTCATGACTTGATATACATCTCATTCAAGAAATGAATTCTATAGTACTGGTCCTAATCAGAAATGGTTACAGCATTTATTGGCATGATGCAGCTGTATACCACTTGTTAAAATCTTGATTTACCTTTTATGATTTTTCTAATTAATGCATTATAATTAGGAAGAAAATGTAAAGAAATATTTTACAATTGAGTTTTGAAAACTTCCTGTTTTCCATATCTACATAAATTTTTAGGTGAAGACTAGAATTACTAAGAGGTGCTTAATGTGTTGCAGTCTTAATACATTGGTATCTCATAGATTTGTCTATGTATTATCTTGAAATACATTATAAAATTAAGTGTATTTTATATTTCTAGATATGTATATTGAAATATATATATAAGTATTTGCCTGGTATAATATTTTATCTGTATAGCTAGAGCTACTTTTTGACCTGTAATATAGGAACAGTTTAAAACTTTGGTACAAATTTTTATTATTTGCATTAATTTATGCAAATTCAAAGGTTAAAGATTTTTTCCTTTTTAGTCAATAAATTGAAAACCTAAATAAATATTCTAGATCATTTGCATAATAAATAAAGCTATTAACCTCTATTTGAAAATGAACAATGAGATACATAAGCCATTAAACAATGGATATTGAAAGTATTAAACATACTTTTATTAATTTTTTTTTAGATTTAATTTTTTGTCTTTATTTTTTATTTTTTATTTTAATTATGACAACAAAGATGCAAAGAAAGAGGACAGGGTAAAGTTACAGTGGAAGCCCAATCACCCATAAACAGAATTCTCGGTAGTCCCATCGATGATATCCCAGCCTTGAACTTTCAGCCAAAGAACATTAAGAAAAACAAAACTGAACCCATGTACAATACAATTACTTTGTCCCTCAAATCCCCAGTTGTAGTACATACTATTTCTTAGCAGCACACCATATAATCTAAAGACATTAGACTTATGTAACTCCTTAAACATTGAGGGCAAAGTACATTTATCTAGTTCCATGCACATGCTTACTAGTTTAAGTTAACCTCAAAAGTTTTAGTGGGTTGTTTTTCTTAAGGATTGGAATCAAGAGAACATAGTAAAAAACGGTATTAAAGTGGCATTTGTTTGCATAGGCCCACCAAAACATAAGGGACATGGAAAGAAAAATTATGGTCTAAATACAAGGAGACCCTACCCCTGAAGTTTCCTGGCACAGGACTGACTCTAGGCTCCAGGCAAACTAGTTTGTCCAATTCAAGTCATCGTCTGTAGTGGCAATACACCTCCATTCCTCACATAGTCTCTGTTGTTGGTATCATGCTTCTGTATTAAAGATCCTGGAGTCTGCATATCCCATATTGCAGTCAGGATGGTGCAGAGCATCCTCTCGTTTTACCTCACACTTAAGGGGCAATAGAGAGAACCATGTCCTGTAGAGCAGGTCATTGTTGTTGTCAAGTCTTCTCAGTGTAAACAGAAGTCTCTTTTTAGGAGGTCGATGTCAGACCCTTGGTAGTGTCTTTCCTGGTAGAGGACTGCTTCCAGCTGTTGCTATAAAAGACCTTGGATGTTTCGTAGATAGCTTGCCTGGTTCCGGCATAAATGGAGGATGCCCATTCTTCTGAGGCCTGTGCCAGGTCATTATATCAATGTTCAGGGTGTAAGGTACATTGTACTGAGATTTATTAGATAAGACCTTATCTGTATGTATAGTGTTTTCCCATTTTAATGTGTCTATGCAAACAAGGATCAATGCCATGAAGCGTTATTGGTACATCTGGAGGCAATAGGAACAAGACCAGCAATTTCCATGACATAGTTCAATCATAGGCATCAAACTGAGGGACAGTTCCACCAACAATCCTTACTGAACAGCTTACAAAGAAAAGACAAGATGAAAAGTGGATAGAAACATCATGGTAGAAGAATATATAGAGAGTTACAGCAGTTAAAGAAAATACCCATAAAATATTCAAAAGATATATGTGTTCAATATGTGTTCAATTTGTGTCCTTCTAAATAGTTCTGGGATTTGTTAGAACTACTGTATGTCTTTGGTCAGAGATTAGAACTGTGTGTTACTGAAGTTAAGAAGTAAATCTGGGGTACTGATGGTTGGGAGAGTGCGCGGTTTGCAAAATGTAGACTGGTATGAAATTGCCAGTGACAGCCTGAGTATAGCTGAGCAGCTATCTGCCACCCCCCAGAGCAAACTCCACCCCCTAAGCCAACCTCTGGACCCAGCCTGGGAGTGGGGAAAACCCAGGGTGCCCCATCAGCTCCTCCCAGGAACACACCTGGAGATCCAGAGGAAAGGGGGAGAGGGGGGTTGGGTGTCCCAGGTCCGGGCCCCCCTACCCTAGGCCGGGCCAAGAGGCCACTGGCACATGCGGAGGTCTGCCAGTTGCCCGCCTAATTTTTATGTTTATATTTAAACTTTGATAACTCTGGACAACAATGAGAAACTATTAGTTCTATAATTAAATAAATGGGAATTGAAGTACTTTAATCAAGAGAATAAAAGTGACTTTTAATTTTTTATTAAAACATAGTATAAATTAATAGAGAAAATAAACAAAGTCACTAATTATAAACCTCCATAACAACTTTACAGACTTACACAATCTTATTTTCTTTAATTTTTACTAAATTAGTGAATGATTTATTTATCTATCATTTCAAAACATAGCTCAATTTTAATATAGCTCTCCTGCCCTAATAACATAGCCAATGCTTACTAGTATCTGAATGATAAATTCTATTAGGGTTTAGGAATATATTTTACCATTTTACAATATAAAAAAACATTACAATTCTTTCTCTAAAGGAGAGTACCACTAATATTAATAACAAAAATAATATAACAGTAATAATAGTCACTGTGAGAAAACTCATGCAGTGCTTTGATTTCTTCATCTTGATTATCTCACTAATATCCATACACAGGTTGGTATTTGCTATCTTATTGTATCCAAAAGAGACATATTTGGTGAGATTAGAGTATAGTAAACTGTATTGAAGAAATTAGAAGAAATTGAAGGATATAGAAGAAATAGAGAACAAGAAGAGATGTTTTCTAATTATTATGACCTACAGAAAATTAAAATTAAGGTATGATATAAAATTAAAAAAGGGAAGAATTATCACTAGTATGGTTATGCAGCTCTATCTTTATTATTTTGTTTTATATTATCTTTAAAATGAAGTGGGTGAAAAAGATAAATACTGGAAGAATAATGCAATAAAGTCACAGTACAATCATAGAACATCGTTTAGTAAATACTGATTAGGTGAGAATTAAAGCAATCAAATAAATCATGTATCAGGATAAAGTAAAGCTTATGCAATAAACATATTGTCAGGACAGTTCCTAAAGGAACTCTTTTTAAGAAGTTCTTAAACTTTGTTTAAGGAGCCTTTTTTATAGTTATATATTAAAATACAATATCTGCAGTGAACAAACATTACATCAAGGTACAAAGCCATGAGTGATAAAATATACTGTATAGTACGTTACTCCTAATATCGAGTTTACTCACATAAACATAAAGGTTCAATTGAAAATTTTGCCACATCTTAGGTGCCCTGGAATGAAATATAAAATTGAGATGCTTAGAATGAGTCTCTGAGGAGTTTTATGATAGTATGTTTATGAAGAAATTCTAGTAGAATAAATGTATATATAATAAATAGATCTATAATAAACAAAATTGATCAGAGGGATAAAGAGAAGTTATTATGTAGACTTTAAGGTTTCAGTTAATTCCACAGGAAATGTTGGGCTTAAACAGCCTCTTTTATTTTTACAGAAAGAGGCCCAAAATTATATTCAAATAGCAACCAATGTTAAATCTGGGCTAATGACAAAGGGGTGCAGTCATGACTACACAGCCATTTCCAACAAATCTGCTGAGGATATAATGAATATTATGGGGAGGAGGGAGATTTGGGACATTGGTGATGGGAATGTTGAAAAATAAATTTATTGCAAAATGGAGGACATATATTTGAATTAAATTTTTCCATATTTTACTGAATAACTAGACAACTGATTTGTCACTTATACATCAACTTTATATCATTTTAAAATATTATAGTAGTACTTGTGAATTTGCTGTCTCTTTATGTCTCTTCATCATTTTCAGTTTATTATACTTCAACATAAATTTTAGATAGCGATTTTATTTCCTTATTTATAACTAAAAATGGGGTCTTCAGTTACAGTCCAGAATTAAAAGATGCAAGTTTCAATTACCATAATAGCTTCTGCTGTACAAAATAAATGTTCCATAGGAAGGTCACTTTAAAACAGAGCTGGGGATGTAGAAATTTTATTAAAAAGAGAATTTGGTATAAACAACTTTGGAAGTATATAAAAGGAAATAGAACTGAACAGGTGTGCAACAAGTTCAGTAGAGCTCTGCTACTACTGCTGTAATTTTTAAGTAATAATGACTATTCAGAAATGGGCATTTTAAACTACTTTTATAAAAAATGTTATGTTTTACAATCATGGGCCAGAATGTGATAATCTCTGAAAAAAATTGAAAGCTTAAGTCTTTATACCATCTGTACTTTTTTACGGTGGGGCAAAAGTTCTTAGTTGAATGGAGAGCTGTATGGTACATTGGAAAATCTATCACATTTGTTATCAATAAAAATAGTAGCATATTCAGACATATAGAAAAATATTTATTGCTATAAATTTTATAGTGATACTGAAAGAAACTGCAAGTACTTTTTTAATGTCAATTTATCCCAAATGACAGACTAAGTCTTGAAGTTTGAAAGCTTAGAAAACTGAAGCAAAGGAATTAAAATCTACTACTAATTCACAGATAATATTTATTAAGTACTATCTCTGGATATAAGCATCTCAAATACTTGTAGGTGCATAGAATTATTAGCTAAATTTTTAAAACAATTAATTAGTTTTATCATCTATGTGTCAATTACTATTATAGACTCCATAACAATGAGCCATTAATGGGTAGAAAGATCCATCATTTTGAAACTTGCTTAGTGACCTGGAAATTTTAAAATGATAGTGTACAGGTTATTATCATATGTCTACATAGAAATTAGAACATGGAAAATTAATGAAAGAATAAAAGTGAATGAACTTCCAATAAATATCTTATAATTTTATATAAGAATAATCATTGTAGCTATTTTTATTTTATAGGAAAATGGGGAAAATAATTAAATGTGTTACTTAAGTTCACAAGAAAATCTAAACCTGGTACTGAAACTGAGTTAAATTTTACTGTAACATTTTAAATATTACCACTATGAAATATTATAAATAATGAACTATTGAAATATTATAAATATTGAATCATATAAACCATGTTATATTTTAAATAACCAAACATTTTTTATAGATATTACTTCAAGATAAATCAACAAAATGTTTGAACAAAAGCACAGAGGGTAGGACACTGCCATGCAGATAGTTGACCATGGTTTTAAATCTGTCACTCCGCCAAGAATGATCCTTGAGAGCAAGGTTTAAGGCCTGTGAAATGCTGTTTTTGACCTACACCCCCAAAAATAAGACAATACCAAAATTTCTAGTGCTGCAGAGATTAAAGGCAAGGTATATCTATCTGTACACACACATATATAATATGTACTTATATATATATATATATATATATTCAAAAATAATGAAACTGCTTATAAACTCTTTATTATATAAAATATACATTTAACATATTAGATAAAATACTAAATATTTGTTTGTGTTGCATAGATGTTGTTATACATTATCTGTATATCTGTGTGTCTATATTTATGTGATAAGAACAGTAGGGAAAAATTACAATACTCTGAAAAGTATAAAATGAGAAAATGTCACCATTGTAATAGCACAAGAAGAATTATAGACTACTATTAATAAATATAGATTCTCTTGGGGCCGAAGTGGTGGTGGAAGTGGTACGACATTTTGCCTTTCACGTGCTGACCTAGCAAGGACCATGGTTCAATACCCTGTTATCCCATAAAGTCCCCCCAAGTCAGGAGCAATTTTTAAGTGCATAGCCAGGAGTAGTAATCCCTGAGCGTCATCAGGTGTGACTGAAAAACCAAATAATAATGATGATGATGATGATGATGATGATGATGATGATGCAGATGATGATACAGATTCTCAATTAGGAAGCTTTTGTGACAACTACAAATTTTCACATTAAAGAAATTATTTTTCTTTCTTTGTTTTTCATTCTATTTACAATCAGTTTGTTTCATTGTGCTAGATTTTGGTTTTTGGTAATTGATAAAAATCAAGTTAGATGATTTATAAGAGAAGGTCTTGTGATTTATTTTAAATGAATAATATACGTAATCTTTCCTCATAATCAAAAAGTACTGATGAAATAGAGAGCTATTATTAAGTAGTACCTCAGTAATTGCCTACCATATGCTGATTTAATGATCAAATGCACTAACTAGAAGAATGGTAAAATGTTTATTATGAAAATATTACCAGCTAAAAACTGAGGCTAAATAGTTACTTTTTTCCCACAAATTTCAACTTCATATATGATGTTTTCAACACTTATTTGTTGGCTCATTTTATATTTCTAATTATTGGATTTTAGTTATAAACTTAGCTACAGTAAGTCTAAATATTCTATTTATTTGAATATAAAGAAAGCATGAGAAAAATGTCTTTTGTCTGGGATTTTTGGGTGTATGTCTATTTTGAGGGATTCAACTCAGGAACTTGCATGCATAGATATGAATTTTTACTTGCAAGGCTTTGTCACTGTGTTCAGTGATTTTTTAAATAGTATTTGTTAAAATCTAATATATAGAACAGTAATGTACTTGCTTTTCACAGGCCAATATTAGTTTGATATCCAGCATCACATATAACCTCATGAGTGTGCCAGGAGTCATTTCTAAACATAGAGTCAAGAGTAAACCATATGTGTTCCTATCATATTCCCACCCCCTCCAGAAATAGAGTCGCTTGATTTGAAGAGTGAGCAAAACCTTTTACCTTATTTTAACATTAAGTTGAGTAAGAATTCAGACAATATATTTGAAATCATACATGTAATTTTATTTATACTGCTTAAGGGTATATTATATATGAAGAATTAAAGTACCAGTTTCATTGATACCCCTGTAGAAGTAGCCAAATAAAATTTCCTTATTATGACGGATCGAGGATATTAGTTTCCTATGAGATTATGGCTAGAGTCTGCAATAAACAAAGAAAATAAAACAGAGATGGTAATGAGAGGGCATCTGCTTCCTGACCAATTTGGCTCAGGGCTTCCTCACTGGAGAAATAAATGATCACTTGAATGATAAAGATCTCCATGTGTGTTTGGAGGTGGCAGGTGTGTCATTGTTTAATATTTTTCACTTACTACATTCATGAATATGCAAATAGTAATTATGTCTTGGTAAAATTGTTGATTTTTTTGCATTGTTACGTGTAACCTGACAATTATATTTCTTTAAACAAAAAGATAAAAGTTCCCTGTTTCTTGTATGCCAGATAAGTTTTCCTAAATTTTTCTAATGTGTTTTATTTATTTATATGATAATTCACTATTACTATTAAAAAAGAGTTGTACTTTGTAGTTCACCTTAAAATGAATGCTCCCTAAATTTTTTACTTGTTTAAAGAATGCATGCTGGGAACAGGGGTGGAGGGAGGACAACACTGATGGTGGGAACCCTCCTGATTCAATATCACTATGTATCTAAAATATTACTGTGAAAGATTTGTGACCCACTTTGATTAAAAAAATGCAACTTCTTTCTGTGTCTCTCATTCCCAGTGAATTTACTGTTTATATCACTCTCTCAGCAGTGGTATAATGTAACCTTTGAATAATGGAAACTCCCCTACTATCAGAGAATAGAAATAGTACTCACTCTATCAGAGAAAATAGGTTCTTTTCTTTAAAAATATGTATTCAAATTATTTTAAAGTAATTTTGGTACTAAAACTATATAATAAACATGAGCAAATTTTCTTTTGTTTCAAAAGAGAACTTAGATTTGCAACATTGAAAGTGTGAAATCAAAACTGCTTTTCTGCTATGTGTAGGTACAAATGACCACAAAGAGAAATGTTTAATCTGATGTTTATCCTTGTGCACCTAATGGTCACACCAATAAACTAATTTAGGACATATTTTATATTTAAAACATATAAATAAACATTTTCAATGAAAATTTTATAAAGACAATTATTTAGATTGCATTAAAAAGGTAATAAATATATTTAACTTTTATCTTGATATTATTAAAATTAAAGCTAAAAGCAAATTATCTTTTTGCTTGTTGTTTTGGAGCCACATCAAGCAATGAGTTTCCTCCAGGCTCTTCATTCTGGAATTATTACTTGCAGTGCTATGGGTACCTTATAGGATACCAGAGTTTAAACCCAGGGTGGTTATATGCAAAGCAAACCCTTGCTAACTGAACTCTCTCTGGTCCCACGCAATAGCTTATTTTATCTGAACTATTGCAATTGGAGCCAATTAAATTAATTTAAATATTTCTTATAGCTAACACCCCATGTTTTGAATTTCAAGAAGTATAAACCCCAAGTATTGTTGAGTATTTTAGAATTTACAGAGTTTAATTTGGCACAGTGAGGGCCTTCTTAAATTTGGAAGAATTATATCTATCTACTGTGGGAAACAGTAGAAGTCTCTTTTTAAAAAATATATTACTTTATTCAAAAAATATATCATATAGTTGACATAATTGCTATAATATATTTGTTTTTATGCAGTTGGTAAATTATTTAAAAAGTAAAGATAAAAAGTAAAGTGAAATTGTTAATTATTAATGTATTGGGACCGGAGAGATAGCATGGAGGTAAGGTGTTTGCCTTGCAAGCAGAAGGTTGGTGGTTCAAATCCTGGCATCTCATCTGGTCCCCTGAGCCTGTCAGGAGTGATTTCTGAGCATAGAGCCAGGAGTAACTCCTGATTTCTGAACATTAGGTGGCTTGAGATACACATTGGCTTGAGACACGCATTCCTACAGGGAACATTTTGGAGTTGTTTTTGGCCCCATTCCAATAAATACCAAGTACTATTTTTGATATTGCAGCTTTTGTGGGACTTTTTCATGACTTTGTTTATATCTCCTTCAAGAATAATGTCTATGGAGCTGGATGAAAGCTAACATAATTACTGAAGTTATGTGGGAAACAGTAGAAGTCTTAAAGTGGGATTATCCATATTCCATTGGCAATTACTCAATAGTAGAGTTCAGGTCAATTTTTCTCTTGTGTTCAATTTTAAAAGAATGGACAGGTGTTCCCAGCTGTGCTCTGGATATATTTCTGGCTCTATGCTCAGCAAATTGCATATGGTACCAGGGATCAACACAAATTGGATGAATGCAATGCAAGCACGTTACCCTGTATTAATTCTTTTATCTTTAAAATATTTGTTAATAAATATTAGAAAATGAATTATTTGTTTTGCTGCAATTCAAAAAATATTATTTGACTTCTATTTTTCACAACCATTAAGAATGTAAAAATCAAGATTACTTATGAAAAGAAAATAATCCAATGGTCTAGAATTTGTGTCCTGAATAGATTATATACCCTAATATGTAGAATGAACAAAAAATTAAAATGGACCAGAAGACAACAAAAATAATAATTACAAAAATATTAAGCTACTTAAAGGAACAATATTATAAAATAATCTAAATTTCAGTAATAATTTAATTTAGTAATCTAGTAATATCGTAATAATTGTAATCTAATTATCAAAATTTACTAATAATCTAAATTTCAGTACATTTACAAAAAAGATTTATATTTTTTTGTTTTAGAATGTTGACAGTATAAAGAATGCCAGAAGAAAAAACTCTAGAAAACTTTAAAAGAAACTGTATACTCCTCACATGTGTTCATTTTCTTTCTTCCTTTCATCTCCATTTCTTCTTCCTTCCCTTTTTTCTTTATCTTTTTATTTCTTCTACCTTCCTTTTTCTTTTTCTTTATTTCTTCTTCATTCCTTCTTTCTTCTCTTTATGCTTTTCTTTCTCTTCCTCTGTTTTCTTTAATTTTCTCTTCCTTTTTTCTTCATTCTTCCCTTTTTCTTTGTTTTTCTTTCTTTCCTTTTTTCATTTTTCATTTCTTTCCCTTTTTTTTTCATCATACTTCTTGCTTGCCCTGTCCTGCCCTCCCTAACCTACACTGTCCTAGCTTGCCTTACATATTTTTGTTTTTCTTTCTTTACTTTTAAGCAAAGCATAAAATTTTTTTGTTCCACAATTGGTGGTATCAGGATTACTATTAGCTATGAGGTTGGAGTTTTCTCCTGGGGGTCATATTTGGTTCTGGAAATTGAAATCTGGTGGACCATGTGCAAAACGTGAACCCTACCTCATTTACTTTCTAAACACAATGCACGTGTTTCTTATTGAAGTAAAGTGATAGCAATATGATACATTTTCTATCTACTAAAAATTTACTGTCTACTATAAATTTTGTACTGTGTAAGCCTGATCTACTAATTTAAAAATATTAAAATATGTGGTTTTTCTTTAATCTCATCAACTTAGAAGTTAAACAGAATTTAAAACTGAGTTAGATGACTTTTCTCTTCTTTATCTATCATAAAAATAATTCATAATAAAGGCAATGCTTTAGAAAGTCCTGTTATTCCATTAGTTAAGATATGTAGGAAAACATACAAAGGATA